>NW_026453238.1:0-300000 GCF_025200985.1 Drosophila gunungcola
AGCAAAATCAAATGGGTTTGCATGAGTAAAATTAAGAACATCACAATTTTAAAGCTGGTTGTAAATTTTAAAGCTGGTTGCGTCGGGTAAAAGTCCTAAAGACTCTTCTCAGCAATTTGCAAACATATTTAAAGGTTTTTATAAGGAATATCAGAGTTTTAAAGCTGGTTGTAAACGGTTGCAGCGGCTAAAAATCTGAGAAAGTCTAAGTTTTAAAGCTGGTTTTAAACGGTGCAGCCGCTAAAAGTCTAAACGGGTCATCTCAGCATTGCGAAATTCAAATAGTTTTGCAAGAGCTAAAAGAACTTAAGAACATCAGAATTTCAAAGCTGGTTGTAAACGGTGCAGCTGCTAAAAGTCTGAGAGCTCTGAAATGTTTTTTTTATTGTTTACTAACCTTTGTGACCACAACAACAATGTCGAGGCCCAGATTTGTAATTAGTGCGTCCTCCGTCAACGGCAGCAGGTCGTCCTCGTCGATCGAGTTGTTGCGCATGGTCCGCTTGACCGGAGAGCCCGGGTCCATGTCGTCGCCCACCTCGCAGTAGCTCTGCCACGTGGTGGCCAGTCGCTGGCGGGCCGCCTCCTTCTCTTTGGCGTCCAGCTGCAGGCTCTCGATGTGCTGGCCCAGGACCTTGATCCAGTGGTTGAGCTGCTCCAGCCAGCCCCACGGCTGCGTCATCGAGACAGTGAGGATGACGAGTGTGTGTGCATAGTTCGTTTCGTTGAGCGCATAGTGTAGCAGGTTTGTGTGCCCTGGATCGCCGTCCAGGACCCAAACGCCCAAACGCGTCATGTCTGCAATGAAACATGAAATTCGATCACCACGATCATCAATAGATATGATCGTTCATTGATCGATCACCCACCGTCTCTGTACTCATCCTTGACATCAATGTAGGCATACTCCAGGCCTGAACCCTTCTTCGGATCCTCGACGCCCTGCAGTTTGGCAATGAGTGTCGTCTTTCCGGTGGCATTGTCGCCTAATACTAGTACAGATTTGTTTGATGGAAGTTTTGTGCTGCCCTGTGTTTGTACTTCATTCAATATCGCTGACCTGCAAGGAGAACAACAATTGCACTTTAATAAAGACAGGAACACTTTAAAGCTAAGGTATGCAACAATGAAGTCAAAAGTACCTTTACAAAAACTATATAGCTAAATTGTTTTTGAATCTAGAGCCTTCCCGATCTCAAAACCTCTGCGATTTGTGCGAATTACAAGCTGTAAGCTTTTCCGCTGACACACGTACTTAATCGAATTCAGGTCAGAGCTCCGTCATTCAAGCACATTTCCCTTTTCGCAACATTCCGCCATCAAGTTAATTGGCGGACCCCAAAAACGAACCGACACACTCCATATACAAATAAATTCCACCACCAGACCAGCTCTCATTTTTCCCAACCCAAAGGTTCCGTGCTTAATTTTAGTGTTTCGGAACTACGTCAATATTTGATATGGTTTTGCATGCGATTTACAAACGTCGCAATGTCTGCAATTCAATTAGACCAATTAAATAATTTTCAATTGATGTGGAGAGTGAAGTACTAGTGCCTTGCCATCCTGGCGCTTGGACAGTTTGGGCAGAATGTCCTGTGCTGTCCTGTGCTGTCCTGTTCCCTCGGCATCCACGACATGCAAATTGACCTCGAGGACCTGCTGCCCCCCGCAATCGCCTACGCATCTCCCAACTTCTATGTGAAACTGAACCACACTGAACTGAACTGAACTAAAGTAAACTGAGGGGAATATCGATTGCCGAGAGCACTTTTCCAGTTCGTTTCGTTTCGATTCGATTGTTTTGTTTTGTTTTGGTCGGGTTCCTTTATTGAATGCGGCGCTTATTCATTTGCCTACGACTAAGGCACAGTGGTTCGAAACTTTAAGTATTTTTACACTAAATATTATAAAAAAATTTAAATTTGCAATCAATCAAGCAATCATTTGATTGTGATTTTTTATGTTCTTGGAAATTTAACAAAAATAATTTTGCCAAATGGCATGTCCTATCTAACAATAGAAATCTGATTTTCTTTCTCTTCATTTATATTTTCTTTTTATTTTCCTGGCAACCATTTTAATTCCCTATTTGTCTCTATAGTTTTCCTAATACTTTTCCTTAACTTTGACCCACTTTGAGGAAAAACCTAACTGCGCGCCCCACTGTGCGGCGGTAAACGAACGATTTTGCGTTCTCCATTTGGTGGTGACTAGTTGGTGGTTCCTTTGAAGGGAAAAGTGGGTGGGCGGTGAAAGTGGGCGAGAAGGACAGGGGGAGTGGTTCCCCGTTGGCATGGTGCACGCGAAAAAGCCAAACGAAAGGTACATTTTCCAGGCAAACTCCTCGTTGCTTTCGAGGAGTACGTCTAGAACTGTTGGTCGCGTTGGTTGAGAGTTCCATTGTATTATTATCCATTATAGACATTTAAACAATTAGGGCGCCCCAAGATGAGTCTCCTTTTGCGGCGACGATCGCGCAGCGAAACGCGTTCTCAGGAGATTCGGGCGGAGAAGGCCAGGCAGCCGGAATCGAAATCCGACAAACCGGACAAGGAGCAGCTGGCGAAGCACTCCCACCACCAGATGCGCCACAATGCGCCACATGCCAGTGAGCAGAGTCTCAACAAGCTGGGCCTGGTGGCCGGCAGTGGAATGGGCAGGCGCAAGACGTCCGCGGAACTCATCAGCGAGGCCAAGATGTTCCTGGGCGAGTCCGTCGGCGGCGCCGTTCCCCTGATGGCCACCGGCGGGGCCCGTTTGGTCAGCACTCGCCGACCCATCACGCCCCGCGAATCCGGACGGGTGTTGTACGGCAAAGTGGCCCTGGCAGGACGGCCACCCAGTGCATTTTCGTAGGTTACCACCACCCTCGTGGCGAGATTCGATTTCACATTTATTGACGAGTACTTTTTGTTCCTACGAATAGCATGCGCTATCTTCAGAACGAGAAACCATCTACGCCCCGCCAGCTGCCGGCTCTATCGGGATCTGGACCCGCCACGCCCATGCCCACCAGAAATGGCGCCCTACTCTGCCAATCCAGCACAGAAACCCTGATCGAACTGCTCAAGCAGCACAGTGGTCTCAAGGATTGCAGCGATGAGACAGTGCAGCACATAAATGCGGTGAGTATTGAACTTTTACCAGCGGTTTTGGCAGTTTCTCCACCTTTTAGGTCTCTAATTATCGATAATAAACTAGGATTCCATCTTTTGGACAATCTACATTATATTCTTGTTAGTTCCTTTTGAATATTTTTACGGTTTCTGGTTTTTAATTACGGGTATTCCATATTTAAGATCAGCTGCTCCATATTTTTGGTTGTTTAATTTGAAAATAAGGATTTCTCTTCTTGTACAATTATCGATAACAAATCAGGATTCCACAACTTACTTCATAGTATTGATGGTTCCTTTTGAACTTTTTAAGGTTTCTGGGTTTTAACAACTGGTATTCCATCTTTCCGATCAGCTGTTTTATATTTTTAATTTTTTAATATAAATATTAGGCTTTATCCATCAGTATATCCAATCATTTGGTCTTTATCGATAACAAATAAGGATTTGATTTGAACATTTGTGTCTCCTCATCTGTATTTCACCATTTGGATCAATTATTATAAATATTTAATTAGGTTCCCCTCAGCCAGACAATGTGATGTATGTTGAATTGGTTATGTTTGACTAATAAATCCATTTTGCCCCATTGCAGATCCTCCAGGAGCTTTATACGCGCGTGAGAAAACAGGAGCGCAGCTTCAAGCGCGGTTTCATCCTCGGAGGTCTCTATGGACTGGTGGAGTGCAGTTCGCCGCGTGTTCTTTTGGCTGTGGCTCGTGTGGTTTTGGCAGTGAGTCATTTGTCAGCAGGATGTGCCTCATTAGTTAATTGATTTAATTTGCCCTTTCAGCTGAGAGTCACGGGCAGTAATCTGACGGGTGCCTGCAAGCTGATCTTTAAGGTGGCCAGGCATGAGCAGCATGATGCCTTGTTCCACGAGCACGATGTGCTGGAACTGCTCATCGATGGCCTGGGCCACGCCTCGCCGCTGGATGAGCCGGAGGCCTGCATTTATGCCTACGGTTGCATACGTTTCCTCACCGCCAGCAGTGCCCAGGAGCGTGACGATGCCCTCAACCGCAACTGGATTGGTTTGGAGGGTTCCGGCTCAAGCTCTGGCTCCGAAAGTCATCCGGTGCCCATTGCAGCTCTCATGCCGCCTGCTCTGTCGGCCATTTCGGCTGGCCTTTGTCCCAGGAAGCTGACGGGCCAGCAAACATTGGTATCCCGCCTGGCTCGTCACGGCGCCGTGGAGCTGATGATTTTGCACCTGCAGATGCTGAACGAGGCGGGGGCCACTAAGCGCCTTCAGGGTCCGCCGCTTCACACGCTCTACCAATTGTCGGCGGCCATGAGGGCACTGGCGGATGTTTGCCAGCAGCAGCAGCGTTTGCAGCTTCAATTGCAACTGGCGTGTCCACATCTCATCCGGGCAGCCGAGGTTTCCATGGGCGAACTGGAGGTGCAGGCCAATGTGGTGCGCACTCTGAGGTAAATCGAACTACATCCTCCATTTGAAAGGCTAACACTAAGCCTTAAATCCCTTTGCAGCGTGCTCTCCGAGGACTCTGATTGCTGCGCAACGCTGCACAACTATGCAGCCAGAATTGGTCTGCTCCTGGGTCCTTCTTGTGCCGGTGGTGGTCAGTGCAGCGAACGTCTCCTGGCGGTGCTTAGCCGCTTGGGCTACATGCTGGGCAATATACTGGCCAAACACGAGTCGGCGCGCATACAGGTGGGTTTTTTTTTCAATAACTTCTGTTAGCTACAAAATATCAATTTAAATTTACATACTAGTTGCACTCTAGTTAATGAGTTATTAATCTAAAATTCTGTTCTTTTGCAGTACTTTCACAACGACGTGGCCATGGAGTATCTGCTGAATGTGCTGGAGCAGTTAAACGATCGCCCAGCCACCAGTGTGGCCCTTTTGGATGCCCAAATCAAGTTGATACGAGTGGTGGCCAATATGAGTGTGAATCCCGAGGTGGGCGCTGGCCTGGGAAATGTCCGTTCGTTGGGCACCGTGCTGCTAAAGCTTTTGAGCAAAACCAGCGACGAGTTGGCCAAAAAGAAGGTGGGTTTGTGTAGTCAAAGCCAAATCAGAATTTAATGGATTTCTTCCCATTTTAGTCGCCGGAACAGCAGGAGCTGCTGCATGCCACCTTGGGAGCCCTGCACAACCTATGCTTCTATCAGGACAAACAGGCAGCCGTACAGCCGTTGGCCGAGGGATCGCTGCAGAGCTTGATTGACGACTTGTCCGATGCGTTGGCCAAGGTCTTGGGCCACTGTCAGACGTCGGTGACCAAAGTGGAGTTGGCCCGCGTGTTGGGCAACCTAACGAGGAACGAGCGGGCTCGTCGTTGCTTCTGTGCGGCCGGAGGATTGCCATTGATGGTGCAGCAGCTCACAAAGCAGGCCGCTGGGCAGGATTACGAACTGCGCACCTGTGCCATTGGGGTTCTGGTGAATCTACTGGGCGATGGCGAACAGCGAGGTCCTTTCCTACAACTCCGAGGAGCGGAACTGCTGTCCCTACTGCTGCGTGGATCCTTGGAGCAGGAGGACTGGTTCCTGGCCAATATCGTGTGCCAGGCCCTCTGGAATCTCCTCATCGACGGCCAGTGTGCGGCTAATCTCTGTCAGAGCGGTAACATACTCGATGAAGTGAGCGATCTGCTGGCCGATTATCTCGATGAGGAGCGATTGCTGCCCGGCGAAAACGATAAAGATAACGAAGAGGACGAACCGGAACGGGAGCCAGATGATGTGGATGCGGATGTGGCGGAAACGGATGCGGATGCGGATGGTCACGACGCTTTGTGGGAGGACTTCGCACTGGTGGCCACCGATCTGCTGGAACGCATCCAAAACAACTTCGATAGGCAACAGCAATCGCAGACGTTGGTGCTTCACCAGGCCGATAACGAAGACGATAACGATGTTTTCATCGAAGAAATGTAGTAGCTGTTCGTTCAATAGTTTATAGTGTTTCTATGTCTTTGCATCATTATTCGATAAATATCTTTAATTAAATAATCAAAGCCAATAAAAAATGTTTTAAATTAGCCCTCAAATTGCTGGAATCGAATGGGGAAGTGGCAAAATTTCTAAATCATAATATTTACCCAGCTTAGAAATTAGGCAAAAATCATTTTGGGCATGATTAGTAACATTTAAAAACATTAAATATTGACAGTAAAATAATACACCTGTCTTGAAAATCAATATCTTCAGCTAATGCTCCCTTAATATAAACAACGATGACGACTTCTTTTAACGAGGAAATGAATACACAAACAAGTTCCTAATGTTTCAAGAACACTAATCTACAATCTTTAGAGTTTGTGGAAACGCAGTCCTACGAACTGGGTCACTACGTTATATTTATAAATAAACTGCCTTCAGAGTTATAAAAGATGATACTTTGTTATGAGAAAAACAAATCTCGGTTGCGTAAACTTAAAATTTGTTTATATGGTACAACTGCACATAATGCTGCTAAGGCTGATATGGTAATATTATATGCCTACTCCATTTCAGTTATTTTTGTGGAAAACAGTTGTAACAATTTCTATGGGGTAAAACAACTTATGTTAAACATTGTACTTTAATCCTAACGCCATATACTGGTGATTTAAAAGTTGTAGATACCTCAAGTAAAGGTAATTTTTAATTGCTGTATATTTGTACAAAGTTTTTTAGCAAACAAAAATATTTAAATTTAGGAATATGAATATTATGATATATTTTAGAAAATACCTGTTATTTCGAAACGCTTTGCCCAATTATGTTAACGGGTGTACTTTAAACGACATATTCAAGTGATGACAACATCGCTCACACACACACACCAGCGGAAACCAATACACGCACGTCTTAAGCCAAGTTTGGGTTCCAATCGGAATCAGTCTTATTGGCGAGTAGCCCATTGAGCTAGCCTTTATTTATAAGTATGAGTGTTGAAAAATTGATAAAGCGAAAAAAAAGGTAAACGCTGCCCTCGATTTGTATTTTTGTTAGTGAAATTGTGAATCATCCCCGCACATTGTTGCTCTTTTTTCGCCCTCTCTCCCTCTCTTTTCCTCTCTGTTTTTCTTCTTGGCCATCTTTTCTCTCACTTTTCTGCCTTTCCAGCTTTTTGTAATATTATTTATTTACGCATTTTGTTTATTAGTCCTATGTTCGCCAAAGCTTTAGAATCTTTAGGAATTATTTGAGGTTAAAGAGAGAAAGGTAGAAAAAAGAAATGACAACATGTCAATGAAATCAGCTGGTTTTTAGCCTTCCCAAAAAGTTGCCGGCTGTCTCAAATAATTTTGGATATTTCAAGACAAACCAATAGTGGTACAATTTTAAAGGAATATTAGCTAGCAACGGCAATTAATTGAAGATACTATTGGTGGCGAAAATGAGCTTGCAAACGTCATTTAAAGAAAGTTATCATACAAAAAAGAGCAAAATAGAGCGCCCTCTCTCATGGCCTTCTTTTTTGTTTATTTTTCAGATGCTCTTTTTTGGGGTCTAATCTAAGACTACTTTTTGAGTTTTTTTTATCTATATTTTTTGTAGAATTTTGTTAAGGGCTTAGCATATAGTTTATTTTAATCAAACTATAATTACATTACAAGCTCTGAAAATTGAAAATATCCAATACCTATTAGCGATTTTTTCTTTACATTGCAATTACTGTAATATTATTAATTACGAAGACTGGTTTAATTTAAATTAAACCTGGTTTTAAAGATAATATTTTTGTTGAAGGCTTGTGTCATTATAAGACATTTTCTTGTCTTTTTTGGGATCCTCATAAATGCTGGCTACTTTTGACTATAATTTTTGATGAGTCGCAGTACTTAACTGATCTTACTTTTAGGAATATTTCGTTGGGATGCAACCCCTACTTACCATAAGTTTTCCTTTTCCGCTGCCGCATCCTTTTTCTTGGTGGTGAAGGATGATGTCAGCGCATTCGTTTGCGTCCCACTGTCCAGCGCCATGTTGTTGTTTTTGCTGTTTGTTGTTAACTTTGCGCTGCGGTACTCCTATTGGAACTCACTCCTCACCTGGTCGGGTCCAATTGGGAATCGGGATGTGCTGGCGCTGCATGAGATAGGAGAGGGACGAGAGAGAGAGGGGAGATGAGAAACAGTTGGCAAACAAAAACAAACACACGCGCGACAGAGCGAGACGGCTGCCAGGTGTCGGCTGCATATGATTTTGCAGTCTATTTAAATAATTTTACTTTTTGTTTATGGCGCTGCAAGGCAAGGCTGCACACTTGTGTTTTTTCCTGTGCATTCGTCACCGCCATTCCTCTCTCCCTCGCTCTTATTTTTGTTGCTTTAGTTACGACGCACAGCTGCTGACAAATTCGCAAAATTTCCTCTTCTCTCTCTCTTTCTATCTTTTTTTTGGTGCC
Source organism: Drosophila gunungcola (assembly GCF_025200985.1). Lineage (NCBI taxonomy): Eukaryota > Metazoa > Arthropoda > Insecta > Diptera > Drosophilidae > Drosophila > Drosophila gunungcola. Next base: position 8,488 of record NW_026453238.1, read on the forward strand.
CACTTTTTTCTTTTTGTACGTACGCAGTTTTCCACGCTCTTCGCTCTCCGGTGAAAACTCGCGGCCCTGGACTTTCACGCACGCCTTCTTTGGTTACCTCCAATTGTGGCCGACAATTTTCCAAAAAAATAACAAAAAAATATCGACGGGCGAGCGAGAAAATTAGTTTTTCGCTGCGGAAAAAGATTTTTTTTTGATGGGCTGTGTGATAGAGATGAAACAAAGTCGATGGCCCTTATCGATACGTTTAGAAATTTGCAACATCGATATTTTTCAGCAGCAACTATCGATGTTTTACATGGAACTATCAATTATTTTCACTGTTTCAAAAACTGTTACATCGACAAAATTTTTTCCTATACCAATTGTTAAGAATTTATTCACATTTTCCTGGAATAACTCCGATTTAAAAAAGGAAAAAAAATTAATAATGTTTTATTAATATCCCAGCACAGAAAATTCTGTTTATTTTTTTCCATCCCCTCTATCGATATTTAATGTTTGTAGTAGGCTCATAAACGCCACATTCCTGTAAAAGCTATGTTAAATAACATTAGTTTATCAGCATGTGGATCAATTTGGTTTGAATTACCACTTTGTAATGTGTTCCTAGCAAAAACAAGTGCGTGTGTGCTGTATGTGTTATTTCTACCCTTGTCTGCTTTATTTTGTCACTTATTTACATTTGATTTCATTCCTAGTCACTATTTTTAATTAAATGTTATAAACTCTGTTTTATTATTGTTATAACTCAAAAGATATTTTAACGACTAAACACTGAATCTTTGAAAATTCAAAAGAAATTGTATGCACTTGGGGAACGACCAAAATTGTGCCTGTTGAATTGTCAATTATTTTTATATATTTTTGTGACCTAATAACATGTTTAATAATATTTTTCTTTGCCAATTACTGTTTAATGTTATTAGTAACCCGCAAACTAAATAAACGATGCTAATTAATTTGAATTTATAGTTAATAAAGCGTGCTGCCATACAAGTATAGTTCAGAATTGCCATGGCTTCTTAATGAATTTTAGTGGTTCAACAGCATAGAGGTTGCTAATTACTGAATGAATATCTAAATTTAAAAGTTGAATTTGTATAAAACAACTGACCAAGAGCTGACCGACTTTAACGATACAACGATTTAGTCGTTTAAGGAATACCCTAAATTTATTTCAAAAACTGACTTTCTCAGATTTTCGGTGGGAGAGTAATTTCCGCGCCTGGTAACACTATTTGACAGTCATAACTGCCTTGATCTTAACTTTTATATATATTTTACAGTAAATACTGAAAACAGGAGGAAAAGTCGAGGATTTTGAATTGCAAGAAGGGACAATGCAATCCACTAGCCTTTTTCTGGCTGTAATTTTCCTTATAAGCTTGGCCCAAATCGATGGTGAGTTCGGCGAGTTCGTGTTCCCGTTCAAGTCTTTTGTTTCAGTTGCTTATGTGTTATGTGTTTTGTCTTTGTGTGCGTGCTCTAGATTGATTTTCTTTTGGGGAAAACGACAAAATTAAATAACAAGCAAACTGTAGCTAAATTCTTTAAAAATTGCATAAAAATTTTAATCTTTTCTTTTAAACTTGCAAAAAACCAACAAATTTGTGGTTTAGTTTTTGCCTCGCACATTTTTTCGATTTCAATCAATTTTTGTGACTTAATTAGTATTATTTATAAACATAAAAATCGGATTCTCTTAAAGCAATGAACCACTGTAAAAAAATATACATATTTTAAGTAGCCATAAACTAGCATTCTAGGTTAAAAGGAAAAATATTTTTATAACTATTAGTTCTTAAATTAATATCCATACATTTACTAAATAAAAAAACATACGAAATAAAATCGTAATATGTACATATTTTACATTGTATTACATATTGTACATTTAACTTAAGTACATTAATTACAACAATTGTTAGCAATATGTTTTATTTTTCGAATATTATTAAGTACGCAAACTCGAATCAATATATTTTTTTATAGCAAAAGAGTTTAGTAAATACTGGGGAACTATACCTTTCTTTAATATTATTTCTTTTAAACTATGAAAATTCCTTGTATTTTATATGGTAATATTATATTCATGAGCCAATAAATATATTGTACATGGAATTTATATATATTTATAATGGAAATGATGAAATTTCTAAATATTTAAAAACTGTTTAAAAACTTTACTTATTCGCTGTCAAATATATTGATAGGTAATATGAAATTTAATGGAACTGGACCATACAAATTAACTTTTTAAACATTTATTGATTATGAAAAACTGATGTATTCCATGTATTTTAAATGGAATTTATTTATATATAACTGTTTCCGAGACTAAATCCTTTCTGTTTGCAGGCCTCCTGCGCCGCTGCTACCAGTGCCGATCCCGCGGCGAGTTGGGCAGCTGCAAGGATCCGTTCAGCTTCAATGCCACGGATGTGGAGCAGGAGCCGGGCCTGGCGGCCATTCCCTGCGCCAGCGGCTGGTGCGGCAAGGTGATTGAGGGCGGCGGCACCTATGCCATCGACGACTACGACCTGGCCATCCAGCGGATGTGCGTGCAGCGCGGTCCGGATGACAACATGGACCGCTGTGCGGACACCATCTACAACTACAAGAAGGTCTACATGTGCTTCTGCCAGGGCGACCTGTGCAACGGGGCGAGGAGCTGGTCCAGTCCACCTCCGATCCTTCTGATCCTAATCCTGCCCCTGCTCGCATCGATGCTTGCTATAGATTTGTTATAGTTTTTGCTTACTGTTGTCGGAGCACTCACATACACTGCCAAAATAATAAAAATAATTGGAAAAATAAAATAACATATTAGGATACTCGACTTAATTTTAAGTCCAATTTTTATATAATAATTGCTTTGTGTTAACTAAAATGTTTGTTTTTAAAAGAATTATTTCTTTTAATAGATTAAATAAATTTGTCAAAACTTAATATAAAGCAAGCCAAAAATTCAAAATCGCAAATTATTTAAAAAATATTTTAAAGAAAATCAGAACACACCTTCGTAGCATACAAAAGCAAGCCATGCTTTATGAACGTGATCAGCCGTCGGAATTCCCGCCCCATTCCCCAAAAGGGGGTCACTCGGCTATCAGCGGAGCGTACAAAGAAACAATATTATATTAATATATATTTATTTTAATCACTTGCGTATGCACATTTACATACAAAACTTAACTAAGAGACTTTTTAATGTGAAACTTTAGGAAGAAAAAAATTTAAATCAATGTTATTCTTCGCCCTTGCTCAAAAAAAAAAAAAAATAAGAAAATTGGGTTTTAAGGTCGACCGACAACTTTGGAGCTTCAGAGCGAACGAAGAGGAGACGTCTAATAAATGCCCATGTCCATTGGACTGCGGAGCCAACTAAATTATCCAACAACTTGTGGCTTCCTTTAGGAAACCAGAAAAAAAATAGGACACATGCGGTGTACCATTCACTTGGCATCGCGCATTTTGTGCATTTGCTCGCGCAAACACGGCGGACAGCGGGAATTCTGGAGCTGCATTTGCTGGCGATTCTTGGTGGCCTCGTGGCAGTCCATGTGGTAAAAGCCACTGCAAAAATGGCAGTAAATCGCTTCGCGCTCTGAAAAATACAGGAATTTGGAACAGGTTTTAAAAGTCAAATAAACAACATTTAAATGAGTAAATGACTTAAAATATTTGGTTTAAGTTCAAAATCTAAATCATTTACAAATATTTCATATCAAAAACATATTACGTGTCTTTCGTCACCAGCTTGATTTGTATCTTCGTATTTTTCTTATAGAATCTTAACAGTAAGCCCTATCTGTTTCAAATAAAAGTTCTAAACCATTTTAAATATATAATATTCCTAAACATAAAGCAAACTTCAAAACGGAAAACAAAGACTTTTAAATAGCTTTCGTCACCAGCTTGACAAGCTACAACCTACAAATAACAATGAAATTGACGTTCCATTTAATATGAATTTATTAAACACTATCTGTTTGAAATCCAAGATCTGAGTCATATAAATATACTTTATATATCACAACATAGACTATTAGGTAGCTTTCGTCACCAGCTTAGTTTGCTTCTTCAAAAAGGTTTTACAGAAATTGAGGTCATCGGAGAAGTTGAATTTAACTAAACACTATTTGTTCGAAACTCAAGATCTGCAAGATCTTGCATCACCAGCTTTATGATCTTACATAAAGTTGAGGTCATCGGCGAAGTTGAAGTGCCTTTTGAATATTTCATAAAAAAAAAAAAAAAAGACAGAAATGACTCACCCACTTTCCGTTTGCATTCCCTGCACTCGCGGCATTTCCGGCACTTGGAGGCGCCGCCCTCGCCATGCTGACAGATTGACTCTACGGCCGGACCTCCTCCTACAGCGATCTTGTCCGTAATCTTGTCCGGCGATTTGCTCTTGCGTGTGTACGCCCTCTTCGAGTTGGCCTGCAGACGCTTCTCCTTCGGCGACAGCAGAAATTCGGGCTTGTCCTTGGCCTTCTTGTGGCCGCGAACGCCCAGGACCAGCGTGTCCATGGCGTTCAACTGCTGGCCATAGTGGAAGTCCACACCGCTGGCATTCTGAACGGTGCGCCGCTTGCGCTTCGAGTGGCGCTGATTGAGCTTCTTAAGCACTTCGGGCGTGTACAGGCCAAACAGGCCGAGGAACGTCTCCTGGCCGTAGTCCGCCGGCAGGATGCGGCTCTCGCGCGGCTCATCGCGCCACTGGGCTGCGGACGCGAAGAGCCGTTGCTGCTCCTGCTGCAGTTCCGCACTGGAATCATCAGAGCTGCCGGATGGCGAGCCCGCTGGCTGCGGCTGTGCCTGAGCCTGTGCCTGTGCCTGTGGCTGTGAATTCGATGAAGGTGTTGGCGCCGATTTTCTGCGAGTGTTCCTGGTCTTATAGGCGTTCTTTGACGTCCCCTGCAGCGGAATATGTGGCGCGCTGGATTTCTTAACCAAGGCATTGGCATTGGCATTGGATGCCTGATTAGCGGCAGTGTTTGACATCTCCAGCGGTGGCGGTGACTTGGATTTATTCTTTCGACTAGTCTCCAGACTGGTGAGCTCCAAGTCCTCCTCGTCGTCGAACAAACGGGGCTGCTGCTTTGTTTTTCGGGCCCGCTTCAAGGCCTGGTGCAGGTTCTTCCTGCTCTGGGCCACCACCTCGAAGTCCAGGGGGGGATTTTCAGATTTCGGCGCTAGTGTGGGTACTGCCGGTGCCGCAGGAACCACCACTTTTTGGGTAATGGGCGCTAGGGGAGGCGGTGAAGTGCAGGTGATAGTCTTCCGCTTAAGCGGCATCACATTCAGCGACCGTTTCATCATCTCCGTGTGGGATTTGAGTTGGGGCGGCGGCGCTGCTACCGGCACTGCCAACGGCACCTGCAGATGCACCTGCACCGGCAGAGTCTCGACTTTGGGCCAGGTGACCTGCGGATGAACGGCTGCAATCTGCTGGCCCAGACCGCGAACTGGCGGTGCCAGCATCAGCGGTATGTTCTCGTCCAGGTCGCTGAGCTTCAGCGGCGGCACACCCGCCTCGTCGTCCTGGCTCAACAGGAAGTGCTTGCGGATGAGCATCTCCTCGTTGTCCCGGTTCATCACCGACTGCGGACTGATCTTGTAGCTGGGCTCGGAGATCAAAGGCACTATCTGGCCGGAGACGAACTCGTTGGCCAATTCCGGCAGGCAGGCGATGTTGTTCTCCTTCAGCTTCTTGTAGAATCCCTCCAGGTCGTCGTTCAGGCGCAGCAGCAGGAACTGCTGTTCGGCATTGATCTCGTACACCTCCTCCTCCAGTTCGTCCAAGATGCGGCGCATCTGCACGGGATCCTAAGGGGTTAAGCGAATGGTTTGGGGATTGAGCGTGAGTTGCACATTAAAAAAGTTTCAGTAATTGGGATGGGTTGCGCGGGATCGCAGGTGCTAATGAGCATTAACCCTCGCATGGCCAAATGTTTGTGAATATATACATATATTTTATAACTCAACAGCTTCATTTTGAAAGTTAGAAAAAAATTTAATAAAAGTTTTTCCCTTTACTATTTGAGGGCTTGACTGCATGTGAAAGACGCACTTTGGTGGAGGAATATTATTAAGACGCAGTTAAAGAAAGTGCGCATTAATTATGTAATATTTATATTTTAAAATCACTTCTTTTATCATATATATTTTAAATTACCTGTTTTCTATACAATTAATTTTTTTTAAACATTTGTTTATCAAACATTCCAGTTGAAATAATTAATAACGTAAATATACATTTAATATGCATGCTAACAAGTCTACTCTACATATTTTTAATAGACGAGATGTAAAGTGTTACACTAGTGAAAGCACTGAAAATATGTAATAAGAAAAATAATAATAATTGGCACTAAAAATGTGCTCCTGTTTGTATGCATGTGTAGTTTGCTCTTAAAGCTTTTTTAAAAGTTATACTAAAATCCTAAACACTGCCATCTGAATATTAGTCACCATGTGCGTTAAGTGAATAATAGTAAGCCCTTTAAGAAGTCATCGACTACTTGTTTATAATTTCTTATGAAATGGATTCCTGTTTACTAATCGTCTAACCTGAATATTGGAAATGCTATGTACATATGTTTTATAAGCTTTTACCCAAAAAATGCTTCTAGAATAATGTACGCTCTACATACAGTTCTTGTTCTTTGTGTTGGAACTCAGTGGCTATTTGGGGCGCACTCTTATTAAGGTCTATGGGTCCTAATGATCCAGAAAGTGGCGATGATGGCAACCCTGCCAAAGCAGGCAGAACAAAGGACAAAATGGCTCTTGTTAACCCACCGCATCCGCCTGCTCCTTGAAGACGTCCGAGACCAACTGGGGGGTTAAAGACAGAAGACAAAGGAATTAAGTAATGCATTATCGGGCTGTAGGCCCCGTAATACCCCCAAAAGTCCCAAAACCAGCCAAACTCACCCCGTGGACCTTGAGAAAGTCGCGCATCGCACGCTGGCAGTAGATAATATCATTTTTCAGCTCCAGCGGCAGCACGTAGCACTTCTCCATGTAGTACTTGAACTTGGCGTACTCCTTGTACCTTCCGCTCATCGTGTCCCCTGATTATATGGCGGCTATATAACGACCGATATCGAACGAAATCGAACAAATCACGCACGCGACTTTCGGATTTTGACGCGATTCACTTGTGGGATTTCATTGGCTGGGACTCTTTTCCTTTTCCGGCGCGGGGGGCTTCTCAATGGGGCTTTTCTGGACAGGACCGGACGGAGGCCTCGGGAAATTGGGAAAACGGGGAAAACCGGAAGTTAAGGGGAAAGATAACGCGAACCGTAGGTGAGAATTACGAATTTTTATGGTTTTTTGATTGAATTCCTCCTGGTGGGCAAGAGTGGCCGAGCTGCAGAAGACGTCTTCGCCTAACGCCAACTCCTTCGCAAACTCTGGATTTTTCTGCGGAATGCACAAGAGAGCGCGAAATTTAAAAGTGTGTTGTCTATATGAAATAGAGTAGAACAACAAGAAATTGGAATATACCATGAATAGTTAGTAGAAACAGTGCCTTGAACTGCAAAAAATAAGGATTACAATGAACAAAGCAAAAGATACAAATTTTTGATATGAAAATAAAGTATTTTTTGAAATGTGTTTTTTAAAATCAAATTTAAAATAAAAATTTGTGTCTTTATTTTATAACAATTATGAAGGCAAGTTGTTTAAATGATTTTAATACGTTGGTTTGAACAGTTTGACGAGTTCTTTTTAGATTTTAGATTTAAATATACAGCTAAATTTTCGGCCTCTTCGAACCGTTTTAGATTTACAACGTGTTATTTTAAGAAGAATCTATACCTGAAAATGTGCTCAATATTTTGTTGTACCTACTTTCTAAGCATTTGTAAATCATTGCCTTTACCAAATATTTCACAACTTGCTTGCGTACTTTATATCAACAATTGGTTAGAAAGAATATGGATAAACAATAAATTGCTTATAATTTAAATCTGATAAATTGAAATTAGCCACATTAAAACAAATAAAAGCACCATAAATCACGATATCCCATCGATAAGTCACAGAGAGTTAGTCATATGCACTAAAGAGTTATCTGAAAACTTGTTATATGTTTATATGGTCATGCTATCCCTTAAATATCCTTTTCATATATCCTAAAAATTTATCTGAGCTTACAGAAAAAACAACCTGAAAACTCCAATCAACTGCTTAGCTTGATACAACTAATTTTAATACAAAATATGATATACAATTGCTTATTGTTTATAATTATGTGGTTTTAAATGTTTGAAACTCGCATGATGTTTGAATTTCGCGGGAAATGGGTATTTTTTAGTGGTTTATGGTTAGTCGGGAGCATTTGGGCGGAAAGCAATTTCAATATTTGGTAACACTGGCAAATTGTCCGAGTTTTTTTTTTCCAACATTATTAACAAAATAAATAGCTGTCGAATTTCGCATAATACACTTGCAGTCGCCAGCATTGCAAACACATCCGGAAAATTAGGAAAAAACCGAATTTAGGCCAAACAAAATCCGCAGTGACTGAAGAAAATCAAAATAAGTGAAACGCCACAAAAAAAGGGAAAAAACGTTAAATATGTGTAAGTTCATAAACAATGGGAGCGTCCAAAGGAAATGCAGTTACTTTGACCGCCTATTAACAATTTTAAGTTAAAATAATCATTTCCTGGCCGCATTCTTTTGTTTGTTGTTGTTGTGTAGTGCGGGTGTCGTGTGTGTGTGCGTGTGGACGAGTGAGAGAGAGGGAAGTTTTGCTGACGCCCCAGCAACAAAAACAAATTAAAACCAGACGAAAGTAAAATTTCACCCAAATTTTTGTTTGTTTTTTTTATGGTCAAACTGGACAAACATGTTTTTGCTGTTTTCGGTTTGGTTTGTTTAGATTGTTTTTGTGCCGGCTTTCCGCGAAAGTTTTTTAAAACGGCACTTTGACAGCCTCTCCTTTCCCTCTTCTTTCTCTTCCTTTTCCCACGTTCTTTTGCTCCCCACCCGCTACTCATGTGTGTGTGTTTGTGTTTGCGAGTCCCGTTAAACTGGTTCTGGCTTAATTGCATCGTCCTCTCTCTCGCACATAACGGTTTTTAATAGGTATTTCTTAACGGCTTTTAACCCGTTAGCTTCGCTTATCAGCATCACCCACACACACACACACACACTACTAACTAAATAAATAATGAAGACAAAGCTCAGTAAATGGCGAAAAGAGTGAAAGAGATGAGAGATCCAAAGTGCATAATGGTAATGCCAATGTTAATGGCCCCGCTGTTGTTGTTCTTCTTGTTCCTCTTACTGTTTCTATCGTTTTGCATTTCTGCCTTTGTGCCGCCCCGGCCACGCCCACGTTTCGATGGGAGCCTTGGTAGTCGGCCAAGTAGGAAATAATAAAAACAATGCCCATCTTCGCCAGATTTTTTTCATGTTGCGTCACAAAGCGGTTCTAACGGAACTATAATATATTTTTGATCTTACAGATAGATTTTGTTCAATAAAAATTTTCTTAACTTAAAATGTACGAATTCCAAATTAATATCTTTAGAAATTGTAAAATCTTAGAAATAGATTTTCATAAAAGTGAGTATTCATTAAATGTACATATTCTACAAACCAAGATGACAAAGTATAACTGCCTTTATATAAAAAAAATAGTAGTATTTTGTTTTAAACAAAATATTTTAAGATAGTTTTGGTAAACTAAACCTTTAAATAGTTTAGTAGTTTTACCATTAAATTGATCTTAGAGATTCTTGCTTTCAAAGTATCTTTGAATTTTCAAGACATATTTGAATAACGCAAAATGCTAGTTTATCTATTTTATCTCAATTTAATTCATTTATAGAATCAACCAAAAGTAAATTTAAAGAATGATCTGGAATGTTAGGTGTCTTTATCTTAAAATGTTATCTCACAGCCAATCTCCTTTTCAACGATCGTGTTTTTATAACAGACGAACAGTTGCGGTGAAAATATTAGCATTAAGGAATTCACATTGAAAAAGATGTTTATAAAATATTAATTCTAGTTATCTAGTTATCGTACAATATTTTTATTTTTATCCATTTTTAATGCAAGACATCTGTTTTAGGCTCAAAAAAATAGACCTGCAAAATAATGACATTCTTGGCCAATTTTAATTGCCAATTAAATTCAAACAGCTCAGCTGTTTTTGCCGTTTAAGTTTTGGGTGTCGCAACTATCTATTTTTCAATTGAACAACATTTAATTCTAATGTAAAGATTTGCCTTGCAAATCAAGATGGCTTTTCTCCTTTTGCCGTTTAGTTGTTAATTAAACCCAGCAGCAGCTAAAATTACTTGTTGTGAGGCATCAAGCAATGAAACATCAATTGTAAAGGTGCGTTGAAAAGCTTCCAAGCGCTATTTTGAAGTCATAATTGTTACCTGTTCTATGTTTCGATTTGGCAGTAACAAAAATCCCTTTATTTTAACCTGCACCGTCACCACAAAATTCTCGTTTTTGGTTTCTTTTTTGGGTAACCCGATCCTCCAGTTTGGGCGGTGAGGCGGGCGGTGAAGAAGATCCAGATCAAGACCCCAATACCGAGTCAAGATCCGAATCCAAATCTGAAACTGAATCTGAATCTGAATCCGAAAGCAAGTGTGGTCAAGATGTGCAAGCAGCAGCAGCCGGCGATATGCTATTCGACCGAATCCGCTCGAGTAACTCACACAATATCCGGCGAACGTTGCCACTCCCATTTACTTGCAGCTGACAACAACAGCGGATCTGGCGGAGGAGGAGGCGGTGGTGGCTCCGGGAACAACAATAGTGCCAATAGCGGGAAGAACTCGACTCACAGGAGCGATGAGGTGACCAGCGCCATCACCACCCAGTTGCTGAGCCAATGGCGCAAGAACTTCTACAGCGAACCGAAGAACCTGCTGGCGCAGAACGTCTGCTCCCGCGTGGATCCCTTCGATGTGTGCCTGTCGCGGAAGGCGCTGGAGACCACCAACCATGTGTTCAACTACAAGGTGGAGACGGAGGGCAAGCCGGTGACCAATCAGCGGAGCTCCGGCCGCTGCTGGCTGTTTGCGGCCCTCAACTGCATCCGCCTGCCATTCATGAAGAACTACAATCTGGACGAGTTCGAGTTCTCGCAGGCCTTCCTCTTCTACTGGGACAAGATCGAGCGGTGCAACTACTTCCTCAACAACATCGTGAAGACGGCGCAGCGGGGCGAGAAGGTGGACGGACGGCTGGTGTCCTTCCTGCTCCTCGATCCCACCTCCGATGGCGGCCAGTGGGACATGCTGGTCAACCTGATAACCAAACACGGCCTCATGCCAAAGAAATGCTTTCCCGAGAGCTTTAGCTGCGAGTCCAGCATACGAATGAATGCCATACTGAAGAGCAAGGTAAGTTGTTTTAGTTGAAATTGGTAGCTTTGAATTTAGTCTGTTAAAATATCCATCCATTAAAAGTTTAAACAGACTTCATTAAAATTCATTAAAATTTTAAATGTCTTAAAAGTTTAATAAGTTGGCAGTGCACATTTTTAATTTTATAATTCGAGAAATTGCGCTTGCAATTGGTAGCTTTAGTTCTAGTTCTATTAAACACATTAAACATTTAAGATATTAAACGGAACAGTCTGTTGATATATCTATCCACTAAAATAGTAAATTCCTTTGATGTTTATTATGTTGGCAGTGAAAAATTGCATTTAAATTTTTTAAGTGGATCATTAAACCAAAATATACTCAATTGAATGTATTGTTTGTTGTAGCTCCGGGAGTACGCCCGCCACCTGCGTGTGCTGCTGGAACGGAATCCAACGGAGGAGGAGATCGCCTGCAAGATCCAGAAGCAGATGGCCGAGATCTACAAGGTGGTGGGCATCTGCCTGGGCATTCCCTCGGAGACCTTCACCTGGGAGTACTACGACAAGAGCAAGAACTACCAGTCCATTGGACCGGTGAGCTCGCTGGAGTTCTACGAGCGATATGTGAAGCCGCACTTCAACGTGGAGGACAAGGTGTGCCTGGTCACCGATCCTCGGCCGACGAGCAGCTATGACCAGGCCTACACTGTCGACTGCCTGGGCAATGTGGTCGGCGGCCGACCCGTCCTGTACAACAACCAGTCCGTGGAACTGCTTCTGGCCATGGTCACCAAGTCGCTGAAGGCCGGCGAGGCCGTTTGGTTCGGCTGCGAGGTCAGCAAGCGTTTCGCCTCCAAGCAGGGCATCGAGGATGTGGACGTGTGAGTATTTCAAATGGGTTAATTAAACCATCTTGAAAGGGATACCTTTTTAATAGCTTACCATTCAGTTTCTTTCTTGTAGTATTATTTTAAACACACAGTTATACAACTAATGTGATTTACCTTCTTCTTTTAGCCACGATTTCAAGCTGGTCTTTGACATCGACATACAAACGACGTTCTCCAAGGCGGATCGCCTGATCTATGGCGAATCGGCCATGACCCATGCCATGGTCTTCACCGCCGTCTCCGTGGACGTGAGTACCCTTAGCTAAGCCCATAATAACCGATTAACTAAGTCACCTAACCTTTCGAATTGCAGAAGGGCGGCGTGGCCCAGAAACTGCGGGTGGAGAACTCGTGGGGCGAGGATCGCGGCGAGAAGGGCTACCTGGTGATGAACGCCGACTGGTTTAGGGAGTTCGGCTTCGAGGTGGTGGTGGACAAGAAGTACGTGCCCGAGGATGTGCTGCGCGTGTTTGACATGGATCCGATCGTCCTGCCCGCCTGGGATCCCATGGGCACGCTGGCGCAGTAGGCCCTCCGGCCAACCACACATATATATATTTAAATACAATATATACAAAGCTTTACGATCAGCAATCTTCGAGCGGCATCCAAGTGTTCGCGTTACACCATACCAGCTTTCAGTTTTTGTGTACATTTTTTTTTCTCTGGCCAGTTGTACCATTTTTCGAGCTCTTCACAAAATCGCACTAACCCACTATCCCACAATCCCACTACCGATCCCCAAGGTATATGCATTGTCAATTCTGTAAAACAATAATTTTGTGTTTAGTCTAAGTAAAACAAAGCAAATTTCTCAGTTTCCACCCCCCGAATTACGTTTATCATTGATTTTGCAGCGGGCAGTTGAAAATATATACAATACAAACGAGAAATAAACAAATGAATAATGTAAATGCATTTTTTACGTATATACAATTACATATTTAATAAATATATTGAAAACATTTCACTTTACCTACAATTTACAATTGGAATAATCAAAACTAACACTTTGCCGCCCGTCGGCCTTAATTGCACTTTTTTCGCATCTGCCGCTGCTCGTACTCGTAGCTCAATCGCTGCCAAATGCCCAGGCACATCCGCACCAGGCGCACATCCTTCTCGGCGTTGCTCCTCGCAAAGGCGTACTGCTCCCGGATCAAGTGCTTCGCCGCTCGGAGCTGGCCACGCTGGATCAGCGAGATGCTGAAGTACAGCTTGCAGCGAGCCTGCAGGAAGGGATCTCCGAGGCGCAGGCCAATCTTCAGCTGCTGCAGCGAGATCTTGCCCGCCGTCTCCGCCTGAAAATGAGTTGCGGTATTAGGACAGTTTTAATAGACTTGGGAGGATTTACTGAGTGGAACTCGTTGGAATGGAGGTTTTTAATCATTTAATCTTAATTTTTCCTCAAACTTACGCATCGCTCGAACTGCTCCCCCAGGGCGGAGAATCCACCGCCCAGGGTGGAGAGCCAGGACATGAGGTGCTCCACCTCGATGTGCTCCCACAGGGTGTGTGCCAGGATATCCGCGAACCGGTAGTCCACAGTGTCCCTTTTCGGGGGCTCGAAGGACAGCCAGACCAACTGGACGCCGTGCTGCCGCTTGAGACGCAGGGCCAGCTCCTTTTGCTGGAGGAACTCGCGCAGGTAGTAGTTACCATTGATGGCGTCCACCTGGATGCACATCCTCCGCAGTGATTTCGATTCCCGGCTGGAGTCGCCGGCCTCTCGGCTGGGACGGTTGTGGAAGTGGCACCGCTGCCAGTAGTCGCAGACGCAAACAACCAAGGGTTCGGACATCTGGGAGGGATTATCCCAATTAGCATCAATCAGTTTACCTGTCCACATACTCACCTCAATTGTGCAACCCTTTATTGGGCTATAAAATCCTAAGCAAGACAGAAATATAAGGTTGATTCCACAGGTTCCTCGGTTCTGTGTAGAGTATTTTGGCTGGCGTTTCCTGTTCTTACTGCATTTTTAGCTCGATTTGAAGTCTTAAGACCGGACTCATCTTAAAACACATGTTGACCGAGTGCTTTTATTGTAATATTGAACTTTAATCACAAGTTTTTTGTTTTTTTATAAAAATTGCACAGAGTATTAACAAAAGCATTGCCACATCGCTGTCAGACCGCCAAAAATTGGCATGACGCGGGAAAACTGCGGGTGGCAGCATTGATTACGTGCTTGTTTATCAGCGCCAAAAACTATCGGATTTCAAGAGTTTTAATAAAATGAACTCTTTGAATTCCCTTTACTGATTTGTTGTCGCATAACAACATAAAAAGAAACATCAAAGAAAAAAATAAAAAATTAAAAAAATAAAGGGAATTGTGTTTTTTTTTTAACCAGAAAATTACATAAGATTTTTTTTATTTAGGATCTTTTTCTAAAAGCATGTTTCTGATTCTTAAATTTGTTTTTTAAAACTTTTTGGTCCTTTTTTCAATTTTTCAGCCAAAGGACAATCAAAGATTTCAGTACGTATTAACTACAATTTTAGTTTCAGCTTACAATCCACACCAATCGAGTGTTACAATCCACATGCCGTGGAAGTCGTTGAAGCGCGCAATTCAAATTGTTATGGCCTTGGCAATTGCTGTTTAAATTCGGAAATTGTTCAATTTCCGACCCAACTCGCTGCTGTATGTGGCAATAATTCCGCGTGGAAATGACTCAATTTCGCTGGAGTGCAACTGCATATTTTGTGGCCCTTCAACATGGCCATTATCATTATCAAACAAATGTTTCGTCCCTCGATTTCTCAGTGCCAACAAATCTGTTAGCAGTTGGCAATAATTGTGCAGCCAGCGGCAACATTGTCCCCACACTTTTCCCCCATACCCATTCATGATTTTCCCTTTCCCATTTCCATTTCCCATTTTCCCTTCTTTTTTTTCGTGGCTATTTTTGGCCTTTGCCTTTTATTGTTGGTGGCTATGTTGTCATCGATGGCATTAATTTCGGTAAGTGCGCCCGACTATACTATATATGCTTTCCTTCGACTCCTTCGGCTATATCCTCTTCTTCTTCCTCTTTCAACACACGATTTTTATGGCACGACATTTTTCTGAATTATGCGCTCAATTTCCGCTGAATCGTCCAAGTCTCCCTGCCCCTTCAAAAAAAAGCCCTTAAACAAATCACCACATTTCTTTTTTATGCATTGTGTAATATTAATTGGTCACAAGCCATCAAATTATAATTTGCACCACCAAAAATGTCGTTCATTTTTTGGAAAGTCTTTATACTCTCGCAGGGAGTACTATTATTATTCATAATAGTGTAAGTTTGTTAAGTTTGAAGTGGCAAATATGTTGTTTATTCATAGTTTAAGGTAAAACAGATCCTTTTTTATATCAAATGTTTAAACTTGGTAAAATCAACTGCAAATTTTAGGAAAAACAAATAATTAAAAGTACATTTTTGTGACTTTTGTCATACTTTATAAATGAATACAGGAAAAATTTAACTTTGTAATGTGGCAATATTACTCTATAAAATTAACATGGCCACAAAAAATATACAAAATATAGAGGTGACTTCAAAGTCTATAAATGTTATAAAATTAGATAGAACTAAAAAAATTCTTCGTATTATATTCATATTAAAACATTTACTTTTTCAGACTAACATTAACATTCGATTTTTAAAAACCATTTTTTTTGGGGATTTATTGTTTGAACAAAGGAATTTTTTTTATATTTTTAAGCACCAAGTGTATATTTTCGTCACCAAAAATGTATCAATACTTCCCATATTTATATGCAATTTTTATTTCATAATGTTCACGCTTCGTAAAACAGCAGCAACATTGTTGGTTGCACATTCGAGCACGTGCGCCAGATGAGAAAAGAGTTTCGGTGGAGAAGGGGGAACCCCTAACCGTATCTATATGGGTATATGTATGGGGATGGGGCAGTGACAGATCCTCAGAGAGATTTGTATGTGGGCGTGTCAGCAATATGTCAAAATTGCACTCGACAGTCGCGCATGCGTCCCCACAAAAAAGGGATATCCCATAGCCCATAGCCCGTGTGCCTCCTGCTCATCACTCATCCGCATCCTCCTGCAATCATCCAAGATCCCAATTTTTTTTGGGATTTGTCAACCACTTGAAAAGGCGAACAAAAAACTGCTGGAAAATAGTCGAATTTTTAATATACTTATATCATAATAGTTTTAGAAAACTTAAGGAATCAAGATAACCCAAAATCAAATTAATAATTCTGAAATACTTAAATTAAATATATAATTAAGTTTCAGTAATAATGCAAGTTGCATGTTTTATCTATGAATTCTTTAATTATTTTAGATATGAATCATTAAAATAAATTATTATTCATTATTTAATTTGCTTAAATCAGCTATGTAATTATTGATTTTCTCAATTAAGCTATCTTTGGTTTTTTAATTTTTAAAGTATTTTTAAGTCCCTAGTAATTTGAATATGCCCCAAATATATTCTACCCTTATAAAACGTAAACAAAGCATCAAGTGTCAGCAACAACAATAACAAAGGGAAAAAGGAGGAAATCTTTTGGGGAAAATTTCGTAGAGCGGAAAATCGAAGTCAACAACATAAACACGGTTTCACTTTCAAAGCGATTAGCCACGGATGCGCCCCGAACTTGTGCCGAAAATCTAGAAACGACAACAAACACACACAGTCGATAAGAACAACAGTTTCAGTTTGTTATGCCCGCACTGAGAAAATTTTTAATATTTAATATTAAGAAGTATAAAAAAAACATTAAAATACCAGCTGTGGGAAGAAAATTTCATTAAGCTAAAAAAGTCATTGATAGTATTGATTTATTAATGTGCATTAGGGATAACTAAATAACCCAACCCTCTTAAAACTAAATAACAATTTTATTTATTTAACTCAGAGTATATTTTTAGTTATTAATTATTAAGCAAAATAATATCTAAAGTTAATAATTTTCAATAATATAATGGCTGAAATTATCGAATTTTTTTAACAGTATTAAGTTGTATAATTTAGATATTAGACTTTTAAATTATATATTGTTTTTGTTGCTTCACTCAGTAAAATGTATTCTTTCAGAAAAACTATTCAGTAGTTTTGTAAAGTGCATTACTTGCCTTTAAGACAAAAAGTGGGCAATTCGACACCATGCGAGTGATTGAAAAGACAGGCGACAGCATACACACCTACAACAAACGAGCCAGATGTGTGTGTGTGTGTGCGTGTGTGCCTAGAGTGGACCTACCGCAGCGCCCGGCGACAATAAATATTCAAAATATTCACTTTACAGTGGCAGCGAACCGATCCCTGCCGACCATATTTCATGCCATTTCAAGTGGCCACTGGCCCCGCAGCCCCACCCTAATTTCTTCGGGCCACCCCATCCACTAGCCATTATCACCACATAATGATAGCGCTGTATATAAGTCGGATCGGTGATATTGTACGTCATATACCACTTATCAGTGTTGGGGCCCAAAAAGTGTTGAAGCGATAGTGGCAAATACTATAAAAAACCACATCGTTTTGCGGGTGAATTCGATGGATTGGCCTTGTATTGGGCTTTACGTGAAATCTTATAGAGCGTGTAATTTCTGGTGGTGCGGCAGCCCAACATTCCATCGATTGTCCACATTAGTAACTCCCTAGCTGACACATTGCGCCGATTTCTTACTAATTTCCTTTAACACGCCTTGAAGCACCTTATTCCCGAAATGAATCATTTGAGTGCAAGTGAATCATTTAGCAAAAGGTTAGACAATCATTTCCGTTTCTACTTAACTTATATACAAATATTTAACAATGTTCGATGAGTCTGTTATTTCACCTTAAAATATCAAAATTATTAAAAACTTCCAGTAAATGGCCCATATGTTAAAAAACGGTTTTAATTTTAAGTAAGATATAAGAATTTAACTTTAAATTTAAGTTCACCCACTTTATTATTCTTGCTTCACATTTATAAGGCCTTATTCTTAGCTAACACTTGCGCCTATATAAAAACATTCCGATTCTATTTATTTTTCCGAATAATAATATAACTTGTTGGGTAGTTATGAAAGAATTAGTATCGGTTACTAGATGTATTCCAATATGTATGTAGCCTTTTGAACTAGTTTTTAAACTATTGTCTTTTGGATTTCTACTATTTTAAACACCCAACAATTTATATAATATGTTTTTTAAAAGTGTCCTTAAATAATAGCTTATACATTACCTTTGGCTATCTTTAAATCCCAAGCACCAAAATCAATCAATCACACAATTATATATAGTATAATACAGTATCTATTGAAGTAATATTAGATGGAACGATCAGCAAAGCATGCGACACATAGACTTCTTATCATTAGTAACGTCACTCGTTTGACGTTTAACCTGCGCAGAGAACTCAAAACTCAATTTCACACGACAAGACACGAAGACAATGCTCAAAAAATGTGACAAGCCATCAAATGCGACAGTCATTAGTCACACGGAAATGTTGACACGATGGGAGGTTTTCGAGATTAATTGTATGGCATATTGAACTTTGGCCAGACCAACCAAAAATATACATATATAGTGTACTCTAACTAGTCCACTATATTAGACAGAAGTAGATTCCCTAAAGGGCCGCATCTTCAAAGAGCCGCGAGCGTATGTCTAAAATTTAATAACGCCATCATATATATGCCATATCTTCTGGCACAGCTCCGATGGTAGGACGAGGACCCATAAATAAGAACAAATTGGCATGCAATTCGCCTTAGAGCAGCGACCAAGTAGAACATAAATTTCTCATCACTTGCATAAAAATTTCACAAAAACAACGCCCAAGAACAAACAGATGTGTCGCCGACGGATTGGGGATTGGGGATCGTGGAATCGGGGATCGGGAATCGGGGGATATGGAAATTATATGGTATAGGGGCGGGAGGTATCCTACGGAATAGAATTCAGTGGCAGACGGCCACTGACGGGGAAACTTGTCGATAGGTCTCCAGATTGTTTAGGAACTTCCGAAAGGTAGTTTAATTAAAGGATTTCTAAGTTAAGGAATACCTTATTTGTTATATTACTTCTGGTTTGATATATATCTGTAGGTTTTATATATTTCACTTATTAAATAAGTTATTGTATATTTTTCAGTTATGAAACTATTTTCCTTTGAGTTACTCTGGTAAAGGAAATTATGGTATTCTATTGATATGAGATATTTTAGATAAAGGCATCCATTTGTTTTTATACTAATGGCATTTAGTGCATTATGGAATTGGGCTTTTTTGGTATAATTCTTGTGGTTTTATATATTTAAGCTATAGAGATCTTTTTCTGTGATCTTCTTGTGGCAATAGGCACTTTAGTTATCATACTTTTATATTTAAAGTAATGACATTTTTAATATTTTTAAATTTTTTATAATATTAACATCTGGTGAAAGGTATAAGGTTCTTGAAATTTTCAATATATAATGCAGTATGTGGTAATATTAAAAGTAGTAGTAGTAGTATTACAATCATTTCATATTATAAATAGCCAAGCTAGAATTCGATAAGATTAAGTGTTTTTTTTAAACAGATGCATGTTTATGTGAATTCTCATATTTAGATTGAGTTTTTTCAGTTGCTAAGAGTTTTACCTATATAGAAACCATTATCCAATTGAAATTGTTTGTGCAGCTATTACAAAATCAAATATTATTCGACTGAATGAATAATGAGGTATTAACACCGCACACACATGAAAATGCCAAATTATTTGCTCGGCTTTTATCTACCCCTTTAAATGATAGCACATGACAGCTATGGCCATCTCAAATGCTCCATTTGGCATTTAAATCCATTTCAAATCGATCGATGGCCTGCCAATTCTTGAATATATTTATAAGCATATATAGTACGCCTCGAAATCGATTTTCCATTGGGTGGAGATCCATTTGCCTAGTCAATCGTCGGGGGGAAAACTTATCAGAGTGTGGAAAACTCATTTTGAGGGTCGATGGACGCGCAATGATAACAAAGAAAAGTCGCTTGGAAATCAAAGAGGAGGAAAATGGAAGATACGATTTAATGGCTTCCTTTGTGGATCTTCCCCTCCCTTTCCTGTGGACCCCCATCGTCTAACACTCCTCCATCTACTTCTTCCTGAAACTTTACTCCACAAACTCTCACCAATCTCTAAATCTATAGATTCTCGGGCTATAAATTCCGTCTCGATTTTGTTCCTTTTTCTGAATCCTAAAATTTTCCTATTTTAAATATTATTTCTCATTTTTACAAAATGTTAACTACTTAGGTTGGTTTATACGGTATTTCTTCATTTCTGAAAATATTCTTAAACTAATAATGAAAAAAAAAATAGTTAAATAAAAATGTATATATCAAAGATAACAGTGTTTTTTAAATATCTCTGTTTTTTATGTCGCATCCAAATATATGTTAAATAAAGTCTTTTAAATAACTGATAAAAATAATTTTTTTCTTGGTTTTCTTGGTTGATGTTTTATTTACTTTCACCTTCAATATCAGAGTCTTCTAAAAATATTTTTTGACTTGCAACTCCTACTTTTCCTCAGCTCCTATTCTGTACTCTGTCTTCTTTTTACATACCCCCATTTCCCCATTTTCCAACGCATTTTCCAGCCTCTTTTTCTCGCGGCTCTTTCGTTGGTTTATCTCAATTAAAACAACGGCACATTTTGTTTAGAAAGAGACGGGAGAGTCCACAGAAAACGTTTGCCGAAGAGAGATGGAGATAAAGTGCTATATAGCATAAACAAAATGGTAAATGGAAAATCGTTTTTCCCCGTGGCATTTCCATTTCCCAATTGACTTCGGCCATTTTGAAATAAAATTAGTTTTTTTTTTGTTAATTTATGCTTTTGTTGTTGAGTTTTTTTTTAATTTTCCTTGTTTTTATTATTTGAAACTGTTTCAGTTTTATATATAGCGATATATGTGCTTGTATTTACATAGAATAAACGAAGTAACTAAAATGTTAATAAAAAAATGTATTTATATAATAATTACACTACAAGTTACATCAAATAATATAGTTTCTGGTTTTCTAAATTGTTGTTTTACATAAGAACTAGGCTACAAAAAAAAAAACAATATTTATTATGGTAAATTTTTGTTGTAGAAATACTTGTAATACTTGTTGCATTCATATTTGGTTTTCTGGCTGCTAATACTTGAATCCTGCACTAGCTTAAACAAATTAATTCTAAAATCAAGTAGAGATTTCTTGTTGCAAATGTAGATCTTAAGATTTAAATACACAATATGTATTAAAACTGATATTGGAACCTTTATTTCTCTATGCATTCGTTTGAATATTATAATTTTTTTATTTTTGGCTCCAAATCAAAATATTAGTCAATTTAAGGGTTTTCAACATTTAGATTTTGAGCGTATCAATTAATCTTCCTTAAATTAAAAAAATATCAAATTTCGTTGATTTTTAGAACTAGTCTTGACTGTAGATTTGTAAGCGGAGTAGCATATATTTATATATTTTTGTTGCGTACAAAAATGCTTAACAAAATGTAAGTACAAATTATTTTATTTATTATTTTATCTCAAATATTTAAAATTTAATCGAAGCTATATTTTTTTTTTTGTTTTCACCGTATTATTCTTTTTGATAAAAATTCTTGATTTTAGAACTATTTTCTGGCTTCAGATCTATTTAGCTTTGGCAGGAATATTTGTTTCTGTTTCAATGTACCGACGAATAATTCTTAATTTAGAGTATTAAATAATTTTTACAGGCAAGTTGTGGGTTATTTTAAAGAATATGTGAAATGAAACCGAAATCCCCGGATTCCCTGATGCCCAGACATTGCGTTTAGCGTGGCACCATCTCTATGTAGCTGCTAGGTCGCATCATCTGGTGATGGGCCGCCGATCCGTAAAAACTTGGATAGGTGGCACCCATTCCGTAGGCGGCGGCTGCCGCATGACGCGACACCTTCAGCTTGTCGTACGCACTGGCATATGGGCCGTGGGCGTGGCTGTGGGCGTGCCCGTGGGCGTGGCCATGGTGATAGTGGGCGGCCGCAGCAGCAGCCGCATTATGATGGTAAATGGCACCAAAATTGCTCTGTTCCTGGGCATAAGGTTGACCAATGCTCGAGTAAATATTGGCCGCAGTCATCACTTGTGTTGCTCCCGTGCCGATTGATGTTGCTGCTGTTGCTGCTGCTGCTGCTGCTGCCGCTGTTGCAGTTCCTGCTGTGGCAGTTGCCGGCGGAGATGCGGAACTGGTGGAGTGCGGGGTGAGGGGATGGGGATGGGAATGGGAATGGGGCTGATGTTGTGGCTGATAGCCATGGCTATGATAACTTCCATACTGGGTCTGATTCTGGCTCTGTTGCAGCAGCGATTGCTGCTGGTTCGCCTGATGTTGCTGGTGGAGATGTTGCTGCTGCTGGTTCGTCTGGTGTTGCTGATGTTGTTGCTGCTGCTGCTGCTGCTGCTGGAGTTGCTGCTCCATTTGGTAGCCCAGCAAATCGGGGGAGTTGCCGGAGGTGGAGCTGCTGGAGGGCGTTGCCGGCAGTTGCAGGATTGCTCCCTGTTGCTGCTGCTGTTGCTGTTGCTGCTGCTGCTGTTGCTCCACGCCCAAGTCGCTGCAACTCAGGCTGAAGTTGCCAGTTGCCGCCGTTCGCTCCTTCAGTTGCTGCTGCTGCTGCAGTTGCTGTTGTTGCTGCTGTTGCTTCATGCGAGCCTGACTTTCGTGGCTCATGGAGGACATGCTGCTGCCACCACCAGTTGTTCTAAAAATGCAAGCACATGAAATGGCAAAAGAATATTGAATATGTATTCTATTAAAAAAAATTATATCTTAACTCATAGGCAGTGGTACAAAAATTGACAACTATACAATTAAGTAATAATAATAAGAATAATAATACAAAATATGCAAACAACCTTATTATCTGTTAAACAAAAACTATGGAAACTTTTCATTCTTTCAAAGCAATAATGTAGACGCAATTAGTTAAGCAATAACGTGAAAACGAAGGCTTCAGAAAATATTATAAATAGGCCGAACATTTGGGAAAATGTTTGAAAGTTTGAAACAAAAAACTCAAAATTATTTGAAGTATTCGCTGCAATAAACAACTCTAAGCATAGTCGTAAACAAAATTGGGAATTGCAGACCGGACCGCTGATTTGTTTACACTATGCTGCGAAGTCGGGGCCAGCAGTTCGACAAATATGAAAAGCCCCCGAAAATTGTTTATGCCGCCGGCACATCTGTCAGCCGTGCCATCGGCATCATCATCAGCATCGTCAGTGGCAGTCCCATTTCCATTCCCCTTTCCATTCCAACTCAACATCTTCGGCTTCTGTTCTACATTTTCAAGTTCTTTTGTTTTTGAGTTATTGTTTCGTTATTTCATGACTTTCCATTTTTTTCCGGGGATTTCTCTGCCCGTCGACCGAATGTCTAGTTCCACTTGGACTTCGGGATTTGAAGTTTTTTTAGGGGGAATGGGTATCCCTAAAAAGTTTTGGATAGCAGCTGAAGTTTTTAAGAGTTGTCAGGCGGCGGTATCATCAAGAAAGTGGGTCAATTTTAAGACCACTGATCTGGTTTAGAAACAACTATTAAAACAAGCTTCAATAAAGAAAATGCTTTCATTTATATTGTTAAAAGTTAGGATTATTAATAACATTAACCAAAGATTGAAACTTCAGAACAAAATGTTTATTTTTTTTACCAGACTTGCTATTTATTTTTCAACAACAATATTTGTGTTGTAATCTTATTTTTCCTAACATTTGTAAAGCACCCACAAATAGTTGTGCACAATTTTGTAATAAAATCTGTATTTAATTGCGGCTGTCGAAAATATAGAAAACATTTAAACACAAGTTGTTTGATATTATTTCAAAATCATGGTCTAAATTCGTTTGACAAATTTTCTCTGACAAATTATTCAACATTAAAATTTGCACAAAAATCTAATAGGTTGGTCATTTTTAAAATATAATATGTAAGCAAACAACTTGTTTCGCAATCACAACAGAAATAGATTAGGAATTTGTCAATTAATCTTAGCTATTAAATCCTATTGGCAACATATGAAAACTACTTACACATCATTGGTGCCATCATCCCGAAAACCTTTGGCAAATGGATTGCTGGAGATCTTCAGCTGTGTCACCTGCAAGAGTTGGAAGAAAATGGATAAATATTTTTATTGGCCAGGAAAAGCATGAGAAGTATGCCGAGAAATCAAAACAAATAAATTAAATACCCATGCCCAACAAATTAGAGAAAAATGTTTACAACTGGAATTCCACTGGCAGCGGCAAGACAGGGAAAATGGAAAATGGAAAATGATTTGCAATAAATTTGAGGGCGGGTGGAAAAAGTGTTAACACCCACATTGAGCACATAAATAATTTAAATACTTTCCGAGCATGTCTACGCTGTATTTATAGCAAATGTACCCGAACCCCCGGCCCCGAAAATCCCCGTTCTTGCCACTTGCCAGAATTATGAATTATACCCGAGACAAATTCGAGAACCAGAGGCACCTCAAGTTGCCTCGGTTCGTCATCCAACTTGAAATGGTGTTCGATAAGATATGGGGATTCCGAACGGGGTCCCTCAAAGTTCGTCTTACTTTCGAAACTGATATAATATACCCCATTTCAATGGCCTTTCAATATGTTAGTGGAAGTGGAAGGTGCAAGATGTGTTTTTCCTAGGTAACGGCCTGCATTTAAGTATTTATTTATTTACCATATCACCTTGCCCACCTGATTTCCCAACTTATGTGGTGACGTTTTCGTCGAAAAGTTAGTTCCACAGAACTTTTGATAAAATGTAATGAAAGAATTCCTCTGTTTTATTTTTTCTTGCGAAGCAATTAAAGTTGTTATTTCAAATATATTTCAAATCGATGATGAATCTTTTTCCCTTAACTATGTTGCCTAAATTTCATCTTATATTATAAATTTAAAGAGTATCTCCTTGCTCGATCTTTACATTTTTGAGCAAGCATACACTTTTCATATGTATATATATATAAATATATTTGTGCTGCTGTTTTGCTTTGCAATGGATGGGGTCGCGGCACCAAGCTCCGAGCTTTGGCCGCTGTTTGTTATAAATTATGGGAAAAACATAAACAATAAGGCCGAAATGGCACAAAATGGTCGCGGCCTCTTGTTTGGTATGCCAAGGGAAAATAAGAAGGGGTTAGAATTCGAAGAAGAATTGCATTGAGCAATTATTGAGGAGGCAATTCGATAAAACTTAAAGTTTTTGTTTAGAAAAAATGGGGTTTACTAAAAAATATTACGATTTGTTAAGAGTTATAAAAATACTTTTGCCGAGGCACCAGTTAAATCATATAACATTGATATTTATATTTATATATTTAAATAAATGTTATGCAAAGCAGTTTGCATTGTCTTTAAATACCTAGCAACCAAAAATCTATTTCCAGTTATACTTAATTAATAATAATTAGAAGTTTTTGTTAAGGAATTTTTTAGACTTAGCTTATGACACATTAATGTCATTTTCTTTCTTTTCTAGTGTAAAGAATTCTTTAAATTTGACTGAACACATTTCCCCAAAAATATTATTTATTAAATAAAATAATAAAAGTAATAGTAATTAAAATTGTACAGACCCGCTGATTCTGGTAGGCAGTTACGGCCGTAAAGCTCGTCTCAGGAAAGATAAAAGTGCGGAAGTGACTGGAGTGCTCATTTTCATCCAAGGACGCATTTTTCGGCGGCAAATACACCAAATGGAATCGGGGCTGATAGCGATGCATTGAATTCAGAATGATCTGTAAATGGATTCGGAAAAAAGGAGGAAAAAAACATTAGTTGAACAATTTATGACTTTAAAAACATAGGAAAACCAAACAAACAACAGCACAAAAATAATAAACAAATAGAGTTACAATCCTTTCTAAATCTAAAAAAAAAAAAAAAAACACAAAAAAAACAAGACAGATTCAATTAAAGGTAATATGTTACATAGGGAAAGTGATTGTTTTAAGTGTTAAAGTTAATATTTCAAAATACTACAAATTTTAAATTTTAAATAAATATTGAGAAATACTTGGCTTAAACTCTGAAAATTGTAGAGCCTTGCGTTATAAGTTTTATAGACTCACATGACCATTTTCGTCCAGCTGGTTGTTTGTGAGCTTCAGCTTGTCGAAGGACACGATCTGCTTCATCCAATTGGAGCCGGCGGCAGGTGAGTCGGGATGCACATGAATCCTGGGCGGGGAAATGGGATCCGCTTTGCCAGCCACCACCCAGCAGGAGCTAAAATATTACAATAAATGTATATTTATTAAGGAGAAATAGTAACATTAAATATTTCTTTTGAAACACATTTTTTACTTAGATATGTTTCCTTTTTCGACTAATTAAATTGTTGCAATTAAAGCTTGATATTTTATTACTTTTTTTAAAAAACAAAAACAATTTCCTCACTTGTGAAAGGCGTAGCGGTACCGCTTGTCATCCATGGGCACAAAGTCCATCATGCAGATGTAGGTGGCGTGAGGATCGAGGCCGCCGATCCTCA
The DNA here is from genome assembly GCF_025200985.1 of Drosophila gunungcola. Taxonomy (NCBI): domain Eukaryota; kingdom Metazoa; phylum Arthropoda; class Insecta; order Diptera; family Drosophilidae; genus Drosophila; species Drosophila gunungcola. The sequence goes on from NW_026453238.1 coordinate 35,301, forward strand.
CCTGGAAGGTAGGGAACATCCGGCGACCCGTCTTCGTGATGATCATCTCGGTGCCCTGGGCATGGAACTGATCCCACAGCGCCTTTGTCTCCAAAACTACGATGGCCTGGGCGAGCGATGGATGCACTGGCTCCGATTCCTGTGATACAAACAAAATATTAGTATTTTTCGATTTGATTTGAATTAAACTTGACGAATTAAACTAGGCATAAAACTCTGTTGATATCAATATATATATATAAAAAACATGATTAGTATTTTATTAAAGGCGCACTGGTAAAACTACGAAGTAAATCCGAATATTTTGTACACAATTTTAATATTTTTTGCATTGATTTTTATTTATTGCGGCCTTAAGTCAATTTAAATATAAAAATGCATTTCAAATTTGTTACTTTACTTCGGAATTGATATCAGTATCTAAAAACTTGATTTAAATTTAAACCATTTATAACATTAATAAAATGCACTTAAATAAAATAGAAACAAAATTAATTATTTAAGAAAAACAAGGAACGATATTTTTTTAATTTATTCAATAGACAGATACCACCTTAACATTCGCATGGGTAATTCGAGATATTTGAATCCGAAAAGATTTAATACGTGAGATTTAAATTTAGTCTTTTTTTGATTCAGTTGACCCAAAACCAAGGAACTACTTTTATAAATATACAAATAAATATAAAAATCCTTCTAACTTACTCCTTTGCTGATGTTGTTGCTGTTGTTTTTCACCGCATTACTGTCCGCACTGATGTTGTCTTTTTTGTGTTGACTCTTGTATTTTTTGTTTCCCGTGGACGCACTTCCTCCTCCCGTCGACGTGGCTGCTGTGCCAGCCGATGTCGCTGTCGTCGAGGCTTCACTGTGGCCGCCGGGATAATCGGGAGGCAGGAGGGACGCGGACTGCTCCTGGCAGCTGGGATTGGAGAGCGATTGGCTTCTGCTGCTGCTGCTGTTCGCGGTGCCAGTGCTGCCCGTACTGTGCGTCTCGATGTCCGCCAACTTGGCATCGATCTGCTCCAGCGGCTTGTACGAGCTGCGATCCTTGCCAGCCGTTTGGATGCAAGCTGCAATAAGGATAATGGGTCAGCAAATGGGGTTACCAAATAAAAAGGAACTTAACTCAGAGATGTGCTTTGTAACACAAACAGAAGTCAGAGGATAAAAGTATAAACGAGAATAAAACGATTAGGTAAAAAATGGTTTCAGATAAATCAGATCTAGCCTTTTTTATTTAAAAATGATTTTTATTTTAATACATTACTTAAAATTTATTTAAGAACTATCTTAAATTTCGTTTAAGGAACGCTATACTGGCTGTTTAAAAAGCTTGTAGAGGTTAAGTCCTAGTTGCATTACATTTAAAGTAATTAAAGTTTTAAAATAAATTAACTTTCGGACAAAAAATTTAATTACCAGTAAATAATCACTTAATTTGTGTTTTAATAAGTTCAAAATGAAATGGACAAATGTTCAGAAATTTTAAATAAAATAATATAAATCAAACAAGAACTGCAAAATACATTTTTACTTATAAAAACAAAGTATCATTTTTCAAAAGAGTACAAAATATAATATGAAAACATTTGATCATAGGTTTGCTTATTTCCAAATCAGCAACTAGTATTTAAAATGTAAATCTTGCAATGGTAAAGTCGTTAAATTATTTTATTGTGGGTTACAATATTTTTTATACATTTTATAAAACACCTTTTCGCATTCATGTCTACATTCAATTTGCATGAATACTTCCTACAAATAAATAATGTTTAGATTACCTGTTTATGCTTTAAAGGCTAAATTTAAATGTATTTATATGTTAAAAGAACTTATATTATATTAAACTTCAATAAACCATTTCCTTTTTCTTAAATTACTTTAGTTTAAAAAAATAATATTACCTTAAATCAATTTGTGTCGATTATAAAATTCCCCAAGCAAATAAATAAATAAAGCGCTCAATTCAACCTACTATTCCGGATCCCTGACAAATGGGCGGAAAATATTCGCCTATAAATCAAACCATCCCGCATATATGCGTACATTTTGTATGCCAAGTGAATGGGTTTATATATAGCCGCTGGGATTTGCTAATTTCATAATTAATGTGATTTATGCGATTTAAAGTGGAAGTCAGGGAAACAAACTGGGCGACGCCACGCCGGCGCAGAGTCCTGATTAAAGATCCCTTTAATATCTCTCGCCGATCCCCGTAAAATCACACATAGTATATACAGTGGTATAGTGATATAGTGAGCCGACTTTCGACTTTCGGGCAAATGGGACAACATATCCAATTATAAAACGGCGTCAGAGCAGCGGCTGCTGATTGAGTTGCCCGCTCTAAATTTAGGATCTCACCCTTTCGGGGGATGCCTGCCGGCTTTCGAATGGTTTTTCTGCAATTAATTGTCACCGTCTCGGAGTTTCGAAGTTTCAAAATCCCCGAGTTGCGGGAATTGCCGCCAAATGACCCATGACAGGTCGCCTTCTTTTGCCTTTTTATCGCTTAATGAGACGCTATTTTTTTCGGCATTTTTCGCTGCACGAATGAATTCTAAAATCAATTAACGTTTGGCACAACAAATCGTTTTTTCTGTCACACCACAACATCAAACAACAACAACGGAGAAATGAAATGCCACTTGAAAAACGAGACTCGAGACCCGAGACCCGAGAATTAAGAATTGGGAATCTCGGATCCGGGAATTCGGAGCTAATTGCTCGGTTTTTCTGGTGTTCTGGTTTTTTGATTTTCTGGCTTCTTCTTGTTCTTGTGCCGCCGCAGCCATGGTCCGTGTATTTTGCTAATTACTGTATCGGAAACAGATTTTCTTTCAGTTTTTTTGGGTCACTTGCGGGCCAAACAAATGGTATGAAATGTATTTGGTCACAAATGTAAATTTATTGGAACTGTTTAGCATTTCTTTTGATCTGTTTTGATTTGTCAAATTTAATAGGTACCAATAAGTAATGCATTTAACGGATTTAGACTTGCAAAAGAAATTAAAAGAATTGTTTCGATTTTCAGTTTTTTAATATTAATTCGAGTGGGAAAGAAACATTACGTCAGTTGCCTAAGAAACAGAAAACAGATTAACTAAAGAAAAATTTTAGAAAAATCTAATTGCAGAAACCTATAATGAAAATAGTTAGGCACTTTCAGAGTATTTTTAAAATGAGGACGCTCATTTTTATGTAGTTATTGACAAAAATGTATGAACCTTCCCTATTATAATTATACAGCTTTTTTCATAAAGGCTGTTGATAATTTTAAGCCTCATTAAAAAACCAAATTAATTAATAATAATATTTTTAATTAATTACAAAAGCTTAAACAAAGCCAAACGTTAACTGTCTCTTATAAACACGTTATAAATTTAATTAACTTGATCATTCCAGATCAGTTATAAAAACTGATAAAAGGTAAATGGAATATGTTAAAGTTGATCTTGCTAACAATTTTGTAGCACTCAAAAACTCTTGACACTCTAAAATAAATCAAATTATATTAACTGAAACAACTACTACTACTACATTTAAACTATAAGTTGTTTACCTTCGTTGGTTCTTTAAACTAAATATTTGCGACATACTTTTCTAAGAGTAACTGATACAGAAAGTTTCTGTGGTTTCAACTTCATACATAAAATTAATAAATTGCAAAATACTTTTCCAAAGGTAAAACTGATTCACAAACTATTTGAGGTTTTAATTTTGGGTATTATCCAAAAAGATTTACATTTAGACAGGTAAACACTAGATAAACACTGAACCTTTTAATTACAAAATAGGCCAAAAATAGTTGGGGTAGAACCCTCACTTTATAGAAGTTCCTGCTCCTTGGAACACCCGATCCCCTGCAGCTGCAAAAACTCACCTTCGATCTGCTTCATGGGACTCAGGCCGCCGGTCATGTAGGGCGAGGACCAGTAGTCGTTGGCGTAGCAGTTGTAATCCGGGAGGCTGGTGTCCAGGAACTGCATCGAGGTGGTCATCATGGCACTGGCGCACTCCGTCGGACCCATCAGGTGCGTCATCGCGAACTGGATCGGCTCTATATATATGTATTTATATATATGGAGATATGTTTTGGTGGATATCTGGGGCTCACAGTAAAAAAAGGAAATCGCACTGAATTCTTGGCCCATTTATTTCGATTTGATTTGATTTGTTTTGTTTTAGCTTCACTGTTTTGATCTCGAAACGTTTTTCGCGCAGTTGTCAAATTTGATTATTGCAGCCAACACACTCTATCTCACTCACTCACTCACTGTGCACTGCAAAAAAAAAAAACAATTCTATCGCGAAGGGGTGTGAAAAATCACGGCAACCTTTCGCAGTTGTCAATCAGAATCGAGATCGAAATCGAAAAGCGAAAAGATAAATTAATTCCTATTTTCTTGGCTCGAATGTTTTTATGGCCCGATCGCGTTGACTGGCGAAAATTTCCTCCTTTTGCTTTTTTAGCTGATTGATTGACTTGAACTTCTTTTATTTGTTTTCTTTCTATTTCGCCTGGCAGAAAGCGTTGAGTTGTCTCAATTGCCACCTTCTTCCGGCCAAGTGCGAACTGATTATCCGTATATATAGTATATCGTGGGTACCGCACCGCACCAAACCGAACCGAATCGAACCGATCTGATTCCAATTCCAATTCCGATTCTTTTTCTTATTCTTATATTGGTTCTTATTATGTTTCTGATTGTGATTCTGATTCTGATCCGATCTCTGATCACGCACACATCCGTTCCGTCAAGCGTTTGTCCGCCGAATGAGAGTTCCCGTTTTCGTGGCAGCCGTACCACTCACTGCCTCTCGAGATCTTGAACATATCATCTCATCGCATCCCATACCATACCATCCCATACCATACCATCTCATATCCGTCCGCCAATCGCCGCCAGCAGCATCCAAATTTAGACTTGGTCCCCGATGCGATCGATCCACCAATGAACCAATGGCTGAGGCTGAGGCGTCTCCTCCTCTTCAGACCGGGTCGACATATGTGGCCTCTTCGAGGATCGCACAGCACTGGATGGGTGTATCTAAACAATATGCCGGGTAGTACTGAGAGTAGGGTGCAAAAGAGACATTTACCAGATGGTGCATACAGTGAGGCTACAGTTTCCGAAGATTTTTCGATCCAGATCCTTAGGCGTTTAAATAATTTGTGTGGTATGCTTATGGGAGTTTTCAGAACTTGCAGGTCCCTTAATAGAAAACATGGATAAAACTGAAATATCTTATAACTTTTATGTTAGTATGATTTAAATTAACCTGGAATAGCATTCAAATGTATAACAACCAATATTTTATATGATATTTCTAAATTGATTGTTAATAATATATTTCTAAAACATTTACACCTTTTGTTGGTTCTTGTGTAACTAAGAGGCTAGGGATATTAGCATGACAAATAAAATAAATTAGGAGCATTTGTAAATAAATTTAAGAAACTTATAAAACGGCAGAGTTAATAAAACTAAAATTAAATTAAATCAAATATTCACCGGTCTATATCCTTAGTTAAAAAGAAAATTTAGCATTTCCTGAACAAAAAAATATTAATAACCAAGATACCCAGGTATTTTTATGATATTGTTAATAAAAGTAAGTTTAAGATTTGTGTTTTTAGATTTCCCAAAGGGCATAGCTCACTGTAGCCCCTTCTCGGCTTCTCATTTCCCTAATTTCAGTTTTTCCGTTTCAAAAATCCCTCTCGCTCTCTTCTTTTTTTTTGTTTTTGGCTGGGGCGTGGCCTCAGGCGATGGGCAGGAGGTCGAGGGGGTGGTGATCTCCGATCCCCATTTGGACTTTGTTTACTTCTTGCAGGGGGCGGTGGGCAGTGGGCGTGCCCCTCCGAGTGGGTGGCTGACCTGAGTCATGCGCCTCATTTGGGAAACGCTTTTAATTGGACTGCGGCCACATGGAGGTGCTCATGCTGATGGTTTTCGTGGTGCCCATGCTGCACTGCAGCCGATGGTGCCGCTGCCAGTGGTCATAAATACAAATTGCGCCATAGCCTCGACACTAAATAAACCGTTAAGAGGAAAACGGAATATAAAGACCGTGGAAAGGCACACGGAAAATAAAATAAAACAACAAAATCTGGTTTTAAAAATGATTTATGCCTAATTGTTTAAATACTTTTAATTTAATATGGAATTCTTGTCGTTCCTAAGAATTTTTAATAAATTTAAAACATCCTAGAAAAAATTACCTATAAACAGCCTTATCCATCAATATTTTGCACTTTTTAAAGATATTTAAATTTTAAAAATTCAAAAATGTTATTTTATTTTAAACTTCTGAAATAATTTTTTTTTTTTATCTTTTGGCACAGAATATCTACGTTTTTTATACATTATTGAAATTTAAAATTATTATGAGGATAGGAAATTTCAAAAATTGTGAGGATCAATAATTATTATAACTTTTAGATATGCTTAAAGTGCTGTTTATAGTTGAAAAAAATAGTTAGAATTTTATTTTTCATCTTAGGTTTTTTACTTTATTTTTTTACAAATCGATTTTTGATGTTTAACAAATAAGTTTGATTTAGTTTTTGGTGTTTTATTATTTTGGCTATAAAAAACTATTGATTTTCATTTGAGATTTACTTAATTGGGAGATCTCTTTTTGCTCAGTGCAGGCGTGCGAGGGAGGCAGCAAGAGGGAGCGAAATAGAAGATGCGGCAGTAGAGCCCCATGAAAATGGCGTCTGTTGGCCATTAGAACCTGCGGAGAACTGGAGATCCGGAGAGCCCAAGAAATCGAAGAACCGAATATACCGAAAAACTGGACCGATCAAAGTGAACACCCCCGATTAGCCGGGGGCTTCTGCTTTCCATCAGCCACGGGCATTCAATTAGCGGTGTATGCTGGATGGTGGATGGTAGATGATACCTGGTACCTGGTACCTGGACGGGTCTCCACCTGAACCGATTTGTTTACCTTCCTCGTATATATAAATCTACGCATCCAGTTGCGCCCAGGATTTATCCATTATCCATTTATGGAACTGCTTGTTATTGTTTTTCCTTGATTTTCGTGTTCGTGTTTCGTTTGGCCGCCACTGTTTACAATTATTTTGAGTTAAGTGGCTTCTTTCTTGAGTTTTTCGTTTATTTTTTTGGCATTTTTCAGAACGCATCGTTACTATGCAGTCCATAAATAATTCATAAATTTGAAAAATTGTTATGGCATTGGCCATGCCATTAGTTGTTAATTATTTGTTTGAGTGTAAACAAAACGCAATTAATTGGTTGCCGCTTAGGATAAATGATTTCAAATAATAAGTGCGAAGATCGACAAGAATTATACATTTTAATTGATCTGCACTCAGTAAAGATATACTAAAACTATTTTTAAAACCAATTTATATCTAAACCAATTTGTGGTAAATATATTATATACAAAGCTATTTTTTTTTATAATATTTATATACATGTTTATATTTAATTGAAAAAAAAATTGATTTATATCATTAATAAGTTTTCTTTCGCATAAACCAATTTATGGATATATTTATATATCCAAAGCTACTTTTTAAGAATATTTAAATAATATTTAACATTTAATTTAAAATCTTTTTTATAATTTAATTTGTATAATGTGGTTTTAAATAATAACTATCAAAATAAATATTATGAATACAACAAAATGCTAGGTACAATAAATTTAAATACCTGCTATTCAACTAAAGTATTAAAATAAATCAAATGTATTAAAAACGTATTTTTGATTTCGAGTAATCGAAGGTTTTATCGGTTTTATTGTAACGCAAATTTAGATATCAAATTGTCGCTTAAAATGGTGGTTGAAATGAATTTCGAACTGAAATGAGAAAACGCAGGAACTAAGGAACTGTCTACTTCTTCTTGCGGTTCTTCTTGCCCTTCATCTTGGGCTTGGCAGACTTGGCTGGAGCACTGGTCTCCGGCTTCTTTTGGGGCACCTTCACGGGGTCAGGATGTGGAGCAGCAGGGGGCACCAGTTCCTTTTCAATATGCTCATCTGCTGACTTCTGGCGGGGCTTGTTGAGGGTTATGAATCCTAGGAAATCGGTGGACGGTAGTGTTAGGTCCTCGAGCGGCTCATCCACATCCTCGTTTTGGGTGAGTGGGCTGTGGGCGGGTTGGTGCATCTCACCAGCCAGTGCATCGCCATCGTGGAAACTGTCCGATTCATTGAGTAGTCCTCCTTCTCCCGTCTTGACCATCTGGGGATACTTATCGGCCGTGCCAGTCTCACCCTTTAGCTTCTGCTCCATGTGGTCCTGGTCGACATCCTTGTCGTCGAGTTGACTGGGCGTCAGGACGACCGGCTGCCAGAAGAGATTCAGGGTGGACATCCGCCTGATGCCCACATTGTCGAGCACACTCTTATTGGACAGGATGGTGCCCTTGTAGGACAGCCGACTGAAGCCCATGGGCACGGCCATGTTGCGACCAATGTGGGCCTTTAGTGAACCCACCGTCCCGAAACGATCCACCTCGTAGAGGCTCTTCTGTCCGTCCCGCGTCTGAATTAGGATCTGCATTTTCCGCATCTTGCTTCCGGATTGAAGGACTCCAACAACGTGTTCGTATCTCCGTATATCTCGTAGATCTGTCGCCTGAGCTCGGGTTTTTTTTGAGCTCCAGTCTGGTCAAGGAAAAGTTTGTATGTAATTTCCCCGTCGATCTGTCAGTATTGTAATGTTAATGCCAACTCCTGGCCTCCTGAAACACCATTTCCACGATTTAACGATTTAATTATATTTTATTTGAATATGATACAAAAAATCCTATTTCTTTACTACAAAACTTCGTTTTTTTGAACTCTTAGTTCTATGTTAACAAGTAAATGACACTAAAATAAATAAAGTATAAATATATAAGCCCCTACCAAAATGTTAGTAAGCTTTATAATTGAGTAAGTAACAAAATATGTAAAATTTAAAAATACAGTGAACCAAATGTTTCATTAATTATTGGTAGAATTTAGATAAACAAAATTATATAAATTCATCAAACTTAAGAGTGAATTAAACTACAATTATTTTTAGCAAGGCATAAATTGTAAATTAATAATTCCAGTTAAACAAATATAAAAGAAGCGTTGGTGGAATAAACAAAAATAAATAAATTCATCATATTAGAGTCAGTAAAACTAAAAATATTTTTAAAAAAGGTTTGAATGGGGAATTAATATATAAATTTTATAAAAATTCATTTAATTTTGATTATTTTTTTATTTCTTACTTTAATTTTGTTTAATTTTTTTGTTCTTTGGCCTAATCTATATATATATACTCTTTTAATTGCCTTCTAAAAAAATCAAAATAAAATATGACAATAAATTAAAAAAAAAACAAATATAAATCGAATAAAACTAAGAAATAAGAATATAATGCAAAAACAAACCGTTTATATTTCTTGTTGGAAATTTGTTGGCTTCCCTGGAACTGAGAAGCATGCCCAAACTGATCTATTTCCGCACATTCAGTTCGATTTGAAATGGCCCCGGAAAAGCGAGCCGTGAAAAGTAATTGACAAACATTCGGAGGCGTCGACACATTTATGCACCCCTCATTGGCGGAGAGAGCTTCCGGTTTTGTTACTGCCTCTGGTTATGATTCTTGTTCTGGTTCTGGTTTTGGATTGAAATCGGTATTGGGATCGGCGTCTATATAGTAAGGAGGAATGGAGTGGAGTGGTGGAGTGGTAGGATGTCAACTGCAAGTCGGGCCATCAAGTGCCGCCCGTTGACACCTCGTAAAAAGGCGAAAGCAAACAAAATGCTTGATCAATATTTTTCCCTCCATTCCCATGCAGTTTTCATACTTATTTTTGTTCAAAGCAAGCCAAGTTTTTAATAAAAATTAATTTTAATTTTTTAAACAATCAAAATCTAAAATAACAAAATTTTAACTCGTTTGAGTCTTTCTGAATGCCCCTAACTTTCACTTAATTTTTATATAAATTATTGTTGGAAGCATAGTAATAGCCTAATCCATGCTGTACATTTAACAATTATTAAATGTATTGATTTTAAAACCAGTAAGTTTTTTAGCTTTCCCAAAATGTTAATTTCAAATGAATTAATTTTAAAACCGGTTAGTTTTTTTAGCTTTCCCAAAATGTATATGTATGTTTATATTGCCATTCTCTCTTTCATATCAAAAACTACATACGACTTTAATTTTATAGTCATCTTAATCTTAAATAAGAAAATTCGATATATAATTATTGTATCTTTATTTTTGTTCAAGGCAAAGACATAACGAAGACAGAAGGGTGACAAAAAAAGAGTACTATAAACCGTTTATAATGCTGCTAAAAAAAAGGTAGTTTAATGCTGAAGATGAAGCCTAGCAAGTTTTTGGAAGATGGGAGGATTGGATTAGCACTATTTAGAGCCTGGAGGCGGCGGCCAGGAGACCGGCGAGCATCAGGGACACGGAGAGGGCCAAATGGGCACCGGAGTCGCGGGCCAGCGGGATGAGGGCGTCATTGTACTTGAGGAAGTTGCAGCCGCTGCCCTCGCAGGTGAAGCAATTACCCTCCTTCACGCACTGCTTCTTGGCCTGCGCCGAAGTGAGGCATCCGCGCTGGAAGGATCCGCTGGCGGTGCGGTTGCTGTTGCGGATGTAGCACTGGTCGCCGAACTTGTAGATCGGACAGATCGAGGAATGCCGGTACGTGTTGGTGGCGCACTCCGATTCCGTGGAGTTGCCCGAGCACTGGAGGCACTGCGCCCGACTCTGCGGGAAGTAGTTCCTGTTGCAGCCCTCGTTGTAGGTGCACAGCTGGCACACCAGCTCGTTGTTGCACGCGCTCTTGGTGGCGTTGTCCAGGTCCACAGCACATCCACGGATTGTGTAGCCATCTACAGGTGTCCGCAAATAATCAAAATAAATTCATTTTAATAAAAAATAATTTATTTTAGGTAGTAGAACAGAGTATACATATTAATACCCATTGAACATTTTTGTCATTTCAAAGCATTAAAGTTATTTTTAGTTCATGATGGGTCACAAATTTATGTTATCAAAAAATTTTGAAATTTCGCTTTTCGTTTTAAAAATAAGAAAAGGATCAAGTGGTTTATTTAACTGGGTAATGAATTGAAAAGCAAAAAAAAACTATTTTAATTAAACATACACAACTTCTTATTTAACAGAAATTTAGTGCGTGAGCTTCAGATCGTTCTGATCTGTTTTGTCGTTATTAAACTACATTCTTTGCTTTATTATCGCAATAAGAAAATATGCCTGGCTCAAATTGTTTATCTATTTATTATTTATTTAGCTAGCTATTTTTATATATTGTCATGAGTAATGGAAGCTCTCAGTAAAAGTGAAAATGTGCTATAAATCAAGCGAAGCCGTCACAAATTTGATATTCCGTTAAAGCTTTACAAAATTCTTTGATTAAAAAAGAAAAGATTACATTTTAACGGATGGTATATGTTAAGTGTAAGCACTCTAAAAAAATTCAAAACGTAGTTCAATTGCTTCAATAAAAATTCTTAGACAGTTTTGGGTTATTGATATTTCTTAATTTCGAAAAACAACTAAATGGTAGACTTTAAATTTGAACACATTCTATTAAAATATACATCCCATTATATTATTAATTTTTTATTAAAATAAAATCTATGAACATAGAATAGAAAATGGAAATAAGAACACTTCAAAGATGGTATATTAAGTATAAAAATTTATTTACAAGAATAATATTTCAAATGGGAAACACAGGTTTTATTTATTTTTTTAGTTTAAAAAAAAAAAAACTATTGTAAAATGAGTAATGGCATAGTAAAATATTTTGGAGTACATTTATCAAAGGGATAATGGATAAAGGATAAAGGATAACTTACCCAGGACGCGGGAGTAGCAGTTGGAGGTGCCGTCGGAGCAGTTGCGGTTGAGCAGGCTCACCGGATCGGTGGCGCAGCGTTCGTTGGTCTTGGAGTTGCACTGGATGCAGCCATCTGCGAATTGAGCGAGGGGAACGGTGCGTTTCGATTCAGTTTCGGGCAGGCCTGATTAGATTAGATCAATATGGTTGTAACCTTTGCGTTGGCATCCAAAAATAAACCAAGGTGGGGCTTTGGTGCAAGGTCCTCTTCAATACAGTGCAAAAACATATCTACCTCTATCTCTATCTGTTTACTTTGAGTTTTTTTTATTTTACCCGTCCACCTGCTTTGTCATATTATCATGGCACACACTGTACCAACTGAGCGGTATTATCTCATTCACACTGTTGCCACAAACGATTCTTATCGACCATGTGTACACATAGGCACCGAAATGAATCGACAACCATACATATCTGTGTATGCCGCGAATAAGATAAGAAAAGTCAATTTACAGAAAACATCATTTAAGGTGCTCCAAGTTTGCACACAAATTATTATGAAATTATCATTATACATATGTGATTTACATATATTTATGTGCTAAGACTCATCTGTTTAATATAAATATTCCAAATAATGAGAATTACGAATAAAAATAAACGATGATGATCATTTTGACTTCGCTTTAAAAATCTATCTAATGTGTAAGGAGCTTTATGACAAACTGTAGTTAAGAAATTAAAGCTATAAATGCCTAACACAAAAGTGCATGCTTATAAGCCCAGATTTATTTCATCTATAAAGACGATTTCCTCTTGAATTCACTTTGCTTCGTTTTTTATACAGATAAAATTGCATACATAATACGTGCAAACAAAAATTCGAGAACTTTCTGCTATTGAGAACAAGCCTGCATCATTGCACGCATATACTATATTTCATCATAAAAAGAAATCAACCTACTGCTGACATATGGATACATTCTTTATATATACTATATATATCAAATTTTTCGCCGGCTGTACACACACACACACACACACACACACAAAAAAACAAAAATTGTTAGCTAAGTTACAAAGCCTAGAAACTTTGACGTTTCTAGGGGAAGTCGCCTATTGATATCTAATCACGAACTTATTTTCGTGTCCATGAGACCACAGCTTATCACACCTTCTTATATAATGCACTCCAATAAATCGTTCGTTGCAAACGGGAAAAAAAATGTAATCCCGATCGAAATCAGGAGGGAATTGAACAAGGAACCAAATTTACCACAACTGATGTAGGTCAGAAACGACACGGCGGCGATCAGCAACAGGTAGAACTTCATGACTGATTTGATTATATTCAATTACTAATTTCACGGCGATCGAAGAAGCGACGCGCTGTAAAGCTGAACAAAGACTGACGGGAGTATACGAAGTTCGATTGGGCTTATTGAAAAGAGATAAGGCCCCCGAACAGCGGTGTTTGAATCGACCTGATAAAATGGGCCGAACACAAAGTTATGGCCAATGATTCACACGGCAAATAGTTGACTATTTTGTACACACTTTTTGAAGGCAAAAATGTTTGTCGTTTAGGCTGGCACACTTTGGGACGTTTGCAAAGTGCCCTTTAATTTGACTTTCGGGTGTTTTTAAAACAACTATCTTTGAGATTCAAAAAAAGTATTTAAAATATTAATAATTAAAAATCAAAGCCCTTGAAATGGCAGCAAAAGGCCAATAAAAATTTAAATATTCGCGCTTCTTTGAATACATTCCACTTTTCGCGATAGCTCATCGATAAGTGCTCCTTGCCAGGTCGCCAAAAAAAGAACTATCTGGCAACACTATATGAGATTCTCGGCGAAAAATGTAACGGGCACACTAAAGAGAAGTAAAACTGATTTCACTCAATTATTATCAAAACAAAGTAAATTTCGGGGCAAATACGGGATAAACAAGGCGATGAACGACACGCCACGCACACCTGCCACACCTGCCACTCCGGGCACACCCGCAACTCCCGGCAGCTTGGCCATGGAGGTGGCCCGCATCCAGAACTCCGCGCTGGCCGAATTCAAGAAGCCCACGGCAATGGTGCGCCCCAAGAACAAACCGAAGATCCTCACGGAGGAGAAGTACATCGAGGAGATGTCCAAGATCATCCAGCGCGACTTCTTCCCGGATCTGGAGCGGCTGCGGGCCCAGAACGATTACCTGGACGCGGAGTCGCGGCGGGATTTTGTCCAAATGGCCGAAATTCGGGAGCGCTACAGTCTGGGCAGGATTCCCGGAACGGGAAGAAGCTCCAGTCGACGGAACAATCAGCGGAATAATGGTGGGTATCGGGATCGAGATTGCAGTAGTGCTTCCAAAATACACATTTCCAACAATTTATTGTAGCTATTCGATAGCTCTTTGTTTTTAAAAAACAGACACTTCATTCTTTCTACTGGATATTGAAGCGTGGTTTTGAGCTCAATTTTCCCATATCTTAAAAAAAAACATCAATCATGAAAAATCTGATATGTAAATCATGTTTTCTGGTCAGATTCGGATATTAAGCACAGAGCACAGTATTTAATTTAAATAAAGTGAATGCAGGTGTATCGATAATTGCAAATGTTTAAAAAATTATACAAGTTATTGAAATGACTAAGACTTGACTAAAAAACGCATTTGGAACACATTATTTATTAAATATATATTTATATTCGAAAAACTATTATTTTTGGAAGAAACCCAGTTGGGTGTAATCCATTTAATTATAACTAACACCAAAACACTACCTTCTCTCGTTTCAGCCATGTCCCCGGCCACATTTGAGACGCCAGTTAGCATGGCCAACGGCAGCAACACTCCGCTGCTCAATTCCCGGGCCACGGACACCCCCTTGTCCACTGCCAACTCCGAGAAGAGTGCCGCCGAGGGCGGGGACACCACTTCGAAGCTTTCCCTGGACGCCTTCCTACAGAACTACACCAGCGAGGATAACCAGAGCTTTCAGGAGATCATCGAAACGGCGGAGGCGAAGCTGCGCCAGAAGTACGCCGTGCTCTACAACCACGAAAAACTTTCGGCGGAGCAACTGCAGCGCGCCCTAATGCTGCCCAGCATAGAGAAGCAATTCGAGGAGCCGGATCCGCTGAGAAAAATAGAAACCTGGAACTACACCAACATGAACTCCATAATGTATGTGCCCGATGGCGTGGAGTACACGGAGGAGGAGCGTGTCCAGGCGGCAGAGCGCAAGCAGAGCATCCAGCACAATGCCACCAGGCTGCCGGATGAAGCCAAGCACCGGGACACGGAGGGTAAAAAGCCGGATGAATTGTCAGCCAATGGGGCGGGTGAATCGACGGCCACGCCGAGAATACGAGGATTCGATCTGCTGCGTTCACCATCGCCGCGCCCCGGAGAAGCCTTCTCGCCCATCATGACCTGGGGTGAGATCGATGGCACGCCCTTTCGCCTCGACGGTGGCGACACTCCAATGCGACCCACCCAGGGACCCTCGTTCCGCATCAACGAGAACTCCCGGCGCGAAAACATCGCCATCGCGCTGGCCGAGAAGGTCAGCGAGAAGATGCGAAATCAGAAGCAAATGGCCCTGGATACGGCGCGTCGGAACATTGGATCCCCGCTGATACGCACCAATATGGAGCGCCTGGCCAGCATGTCGCCGGCAGCCCAGCTCCTGGCCACCGGGAAGCTGGGACTCCGTGGAACGCCCAGATCGTCGCACACACCATCGCCGCTGAGCGCCAGGAAGCGCAAGATAACGCCCGGCGTTGTGAGGAGTCACACCGGCAGCACTCCGCTGGGACCACCGAAACAGCAGTCGGGCAGGATCGGCACTCCGGCCAAGAGTTCCACCATCGACACGGGCTCCACGCTGACGGACGACCTGCTCAAGATACCCACAAAGCGACGCTCTGCAGCTGATTTCTTTTAGCGCATAAAGCGTGCCTTGTTCATGTTTAGTTTCAATTCAATACCTCATAATGTTAAAACCATATTATTTATGGCATTAAAATGTAGCTATTAAACCAAATTGGAGTTTGTTTGCACAAAGAAGTTGGTTCACAAAAGCAATTGATTCCTTAATGCTGATAAGAAAATCATGAATGCGAAAAATCATAAATGTAAAAGCACATTTGTTATCAGTTGGAAGCTATGTCGAAACTTTGTAGCAATCACTTTTGGCAGCCTTTGAATACTCTTTTAAATCCCTTATTCTTACTCAGAAAGGTAATACCTTATTTGATTAACCTACATATAATTGTTTTTTTCTATGTTAACCTTTAATTAGAGTTTGTTCAGGTTTTTTATTCCTACTCAGAAAATTAAAAAATTTTTAATCTACCTTTAAACCTAGTGGAATCACTAAAAATAAGTGGAAAGGTCGCAAAAAAATCATCTTTTTAATTAGTTATATTTAAGAAAAAATACTCATATAAAACTCATTTCATGAAGAGGCGAATCAATTAGGGATTTATGTACAAAATTCCTCCAACAAAAATGAAATGGGATTTCTTTAGGAGATTAATAGAGACATTGAATGCTGTGTTATCTTTCAAATGTTTTAATACAAAAAACCCATAACCATACACTTCACTCATTGGCTAAACCAACTAAAACTGCTCATCCCTGTAGTCGACGTGATCGCCGGACTTGAACTTGAGGGCCTCCAGGACCTTGATGAACCGCTCGGTGGTCTGGGCGGTGGTCAGCATGGTGCGGGCCTCCCTCTGCTCCCGGAACATGGCGGCCACGGCGGGATCGTGAGCCTCCCGCTGCACCTGCATGGTCATCTGGGTGTCTATCATGCCGGGCGCATAGTTGAGCACCAGCGTGTCCTGGCTGGAGGCCAGGCCCTCCTCCGTGGCCAGCACCCGAAAGTACATCTCGCGGGCTGCCTTCACCGTGCAATAGTGAGCCATCGAGGAGATGGGCGCAATGGCAGCCAAAGTGCTGAGATTGACCACCAACTTTGGGATGCCCTGGAAGAGGCGCATGAACTCGCAATTCAGGGATATGGCGGAGAAGACATTGGTGTGGTAGTATCGCTGCAGGAAGTCCGTGTCCCCAATTTCCTTGGCCCTCTTCGAGGTATCGCCCACGGTGCCGGCATTGTGGATGACAATGGCCCGCTGGAAAGTGTGCTGCCCCCGAGAATCCTCCAGAATCCGGGTGAAGTCCTCCGTTCTGGCCGTTTCCAGTTCCAGGGCGTAGGTGTGCACGGCCAGGTCGGGTACTGTGGCCAGGATCTCTCCCTTCACCTCCTCCAAAAGGGTCTGATTGCGACCCAGGAGCGCCACCACGGATCCCTCCGGTTTGATCCGTTTCGCCAGCTGCTGGGCAAACTCACGGCCAATTCCTCGAGAGGCTCCGGTCACCAGGAGGTATGTGCACTGCTTTAGGTCCATTATTGCAGCGAAAACCACACTAAATTACTTTCTATTATTCACACACTCCACAGCGGCAACAGTTGGCTGGCTTTTTTTTTTTATTTCGCTTTGGATTTTACCTGATTTGCCAGCTTTTTCACAGCTGTCTAAAGCTCATTGTTTTATGTCCAGGAGCGTAAGCAGGAAATATTTTTCAGGGGACCATTTAAAACTTAACTTTTTGGGGTTGAAAAAATATCTTTATTTTCAGCAAGTATTTATTTGCTTTGAAATCAATTTAAAAGTAAAAAAATCAACAAAATAAAATTTTCATTTCAAAACTAGAAAAAAAATTGTTTCTTAAACTTAAATATTTAAGGACGTTTTTCTTAAACAACATTATTTGGTTGCAAGACTTTCTACAAACGTATTCCTTTAATATTTCTGAACTAAAAAGTATTATACTATACCATAGTATATTCTTTAGTTTTGGGATAATACATAGTTATAAGAAAATCTCGAGATTCCATTTTCATTTTCATTAAAACAATATTTTTAGTACATTTTGTGGTTTTTATTGTGATAAGGCCGAAAAATACATGTATCTATTTGTAAATTCATAAAAACCAACAAAGTCGTGACCTGATTTTAAAATAGGAATTGGAAATGAGAAAACGTGTACCTAATATGTTTGGGGGATATACGTAGGTTGTAACCCCCATATTGCCGCCCCTGTATTTTCCTCTCTGACAGCCCATTAATGCTCTCGTTTCTCTCAGGCTTTAAGCTCTACTTGAAGTGGAAAGGTTATCGCCGGCTCTTGCTTAACGACTTAATTTAATTAATTGCCTATGTTTTATTAATTGCATCGTTTAAGTCGGCATTAAGTATCAAAAATTACGGGCTTTATCGAAATACGTAAGTTATGATGTGGAATGCATGAAATCAACGCGACAAAGTCAATGTCAAGGTCGGCAATCTAAAAGAGTTGAGATTGAGATTCTCGTAATCTTCTCTCGAAAGCTCCACAACTTTGAACTATTGTCAAGCTCCATCGTTTAATCGTCACAAAAATGTAATTTTTATTTACTACACCCCTGAATACTTTAAACAATAGTTTACAAAATAAAGCGAGTTTTAAATTTTTATTCAAATGATTCTTTAAATTGCCTTACAAAGAAAACCTGACTTGTTTAACATACTTGAGTAAATCATGTTTCTTAACCTAATCTTTATAAAATTATATCTAAGGTTTAACCATGAAAACATATTGATTAGAGAGCTTTGCAACATTGTACGGAAATTCAAGTACTAACGATCGTCAATTACAACATTTATTACTTCGATTAGGAAAGCTTCGCAACATTGTATGCAACAGACAGCTTTGGAAATGTAAATAAAAATGAAATTAGTTTTCCTATTCAAGCATTGAACAGGAATACCCAAAAGTATGCCTTGAATATGCGCTTACACAAAATTATTAGCAAAAAAAAAAAAAAAACTAAAAAATGTATTTAAAAAAAACAAAAATATTTATTTTAGTAAAAAAGGCTAAGTAAATTCTAGCAGTGACTGTACCATATTGCCTAAAAAACAACAAAAATAAAAAAAAAAACAGTGAAATCCCGGATCCAAACGCAGCCCATATACATACATATATTTCGAATACTTTTCCGATTCCGATTCCGACCCGGCAACACCACAAATCTTTATATGAACACGTGTCTTCCGTAGAATTCGATCGGTGGATTCCCTTATCACTAAGGCGTCGGGCTCTGTCTCAGATTGTTTTGAAATTATTTGCGTGACCCGTGCTATATATGCTATGCGTAATATATGTATATGTACATATATGGAAGTATTTTCATGTATGTACTCATATTCCCATTGCTGATTCATAATCGCAACGCTATTGGGTTATTGATCTTTTAATGAAATCTATCTATCTATTTTTCGCAAATGTAGGTATAAGATGTATATATATATTAAAAATATCGGTTTACAGTAGTTCAGAAAAAAGGATTTCAATTTCTTTAAAACATGTGGCTTGTGTTTTTCAAATCAGGGTTGTTGTTCTGTAAAATGCATTAAATTTATATAATCTATTTAATAAATCTTCTATTTTTACAAAAACAATTTAAAAGGGGGTTTGGCTAACTTAAAAGTGTTCTAAATTTCAACTATCTGGAATATCGACCAATTTACAGCCTCTTCTTTGTATTCCTTATAAATTTCTCTAATAAAACTATGTAATTTTCAATTGGGAAAATAATGTACATATTTCAAATAGGTTCTATAAAAAAAAAACAAAATTGGTGCCCTCTACGAAATATTGATCAAATTACAGCCTCTTTTATTTTAATATATTCCTTTTTATGTATTCCTTTCCTTTCAGAAATAAAAAACTAAACTAAAAAACTTGCAATTAAAGAACTCTTGTGTCCTACAAAAAAAAACGACTTTAAGTATATGAAAAATTTATGAGAAATCTGAATAATTTTGCTATAACTCCCATTTGAATCTAGATTAAAAAAAAAATTAGAAGAATCTCCCCGTACCAATTGACCAAAATGAAAAAAAGGGTTCTTTTCGTTTTCCTGTTCGTGTGCTTGGTTTTCGTGCACTTGCAGGTT
The DNA here is from genome assembly GCF_025200985.1 of Drosophila gunungcola. NCBI lineage: Eukaryota > Metazoa > Arthropoda > Insecta > Diptera > Drosophilidae > Drosophila > Drosophila gunungcola. The sequence goes on from NW_026453238.1 coordinate 55,173, forward strand.
TAAATTGAGGGTCGTCAGCCAGAGTTTATTCATTTCCAAGGCAATCAAATCAAAAACAGCATCAAAATCGGGGGTCAAGTACAGAACCGAGTCCATTGGGGACACAGCCCACCGCCACGGTGCTACTCATAAAACGAAGGTGTCGTAGTAGTCGACGTCGTGGCCGGACACGAAGGAGATCTCCTCGAGGATGTTGATCAGCTTGAGGGTGGCCTGGCTGGGCTGGATCCTGGGCAGCTGGAGCAGCTGCTTCGAGGCGACCAGCTCGGCGGGAGTGATCTCGTTTCCGTTCATATCGCACTGGCCCCGGTGGCTGTCCATCAGTCCGGGTGAGAAGCTGAGCACATGGACGTCGAAACGATGCTCCTCGGCGGCCATGGCCCGGAAGTACATGTCCCTGGCCCGCTTGCAGGAGCAGAGCAAGCCGGCATGGACCAGTGGACGCACCATCAGGGAGGAGGTCACATTCACCGCCAGCTTCTCCACCTTCGCCAAATACCCCGATTGCAGCCACCGTTGGCTGAGGGCCACCGGTGCGTAGAGCTGCTGCTGGACATACTCCTTCCAATCCTCGGTGCTCTGGGGTTCCAAGAGCACATGGCTGGCCGCCAGCCCCTCGTTGTGCAGCATTATAGATCTCTCGAATCGCTGGTTGTCCCCCACAACTTTGAAATGGTCCTTTAAAGCCTGCTCCATCAGCTGCACTCCATTCGAGTGGCTGTCGTTCAACTTGCCGGTTGTCACTTTAATGGTTTCGGTTTTAAGCTCGCTCTGGAGCAGATCCTCAAGCTCACGCAGCTGCTGCTGATCCTCGTCCAAGATCAGGGCCACGGATCCGGTGGCCAGGCGACGGCAAAACTCCAGGGCCAGGGATTGACCCAAAGGATTCGAGCTGCCGCTCAGCACCAAAAAGGTGCGCTTATTTAAATCCATTCTCTTTGCTGCCATTATTTTATAAAAGGATTCTTTTGAGGGATATTCTGGAGATCTGGACGCGACTGGAAGAACTTCACACTTGCGATCACTTGGGGCTGTACGACTGTACTGTTGCCGAAATTTCAGCGTGCTTCGCCAACTGGACTCTGTTTCTCCGCTGATAAGGAGCTTGCTTCCGATGGGCCAAGTATATGTATATATATACTCGACTGAGCACAACCTGGCTTCCGATTACGTATATAGACGCGCTCTGGGTTGGTGGGGACGTCAGCTTGGGGCTTTTATACAACCCAATCGGCTGATAAGCCCGGGATCAGCCGTCTGGGCTTGTTGCCGAGCCATTAACCGTTTGTAATGGGATTTCGGCAAACCAAACCAGAACCACGTCGGTTAAAATCTGGAGTGGAGTCCCATCATTAAAAAAATCTGGTAAATATTAAGGGGTATTATTTTGCAGCATTCATTAATTCAATATATGCATAAGCATAATTTTTCTTATTACGTAGAAAATAATTTCTTATGTCGGCTTTATATATTTAAATCAAAATCGTTGAAAATAGTTTCTATATTTTGCAAGACAACTTTGCCAACTAATTTTAAACTCGGCTTTAATTGTGCATATCATAGGAAAAACCCAACTAAATGCCTTTGATATTCATATATCCATAAGCATAATTTTTGATGTTGTGTAGATATTAATTTCTTATAGCGTTGGCTTAAGTTTTTAATATCAAAATCGTCTAAAATAAGTATTTATAAAAACAAAAATTTGCTCTCTTGTTTAATATACATGTTGCAGTTTTAAACAATTCTTAAATTTTATAAGTACTTCGAGGAAAAGGTATTATTTTAAATAAATTGTACATTAGTTTCAGATCAATTGTTTGATGATTTGGATTTTCCCAAGCCCCTCCTGAGTTTGCCACTGTTTCCCATGAGCACAAAAGCTGATCGATTGTCATCTTGGGGTTCAGGAAGTTCTTCTGATATGGCGGTAAGTCAAGGTTGCTGCTTTTCAGTTGGAAAGATTAACCAAAGATTTTTGTAAACAAATGAGTTGGCAACGGGAAATAGTACAGCAAAATCAGACGGATTAGGGTAATATTTAAAGGAAATAAGAACTATAACCAATTTAAGTAAATCAACTATAAAACAATCTTGTGTACTATATCATATCCTTATCCTTGCGAGTATTTCACATGTAAAAGTATAGCAATTTTTAAAAATCTTAGATTTTGTTAAAATAAAATTCTCATTTTATATATTATACTTATTTATTTTAGAAATCCCAGCTGCTACATATCTTTGTTTTGGTTTTATTAAATTTTTAGAAAATATTTTTTGAATTTCGAGTGCTAACAATTTAAGCATAACTGTAGACTTGTAATGTATATACTGAACAGGTTATCACACTCATTCAGTGAATTTCCAAAAACAAATGTATATTTACAATTGCATAATATTGCTTTCGCATATTACTGATTGTTATAAATTTTTGAATGGTTAGCAATCGATTAGTGTAACACGTGTGAGTTCTGTGAAATGTCGTAATTAAACATCAGTCAAATCGCATGTCCAAAGATACTGCCAAACACGTGTTAATTTTAAAAATGACATGTGTTTTAATGTGAGGCAGGTATTCCGATATGCCCAAATACCGGCCATTAGCGATCAGAAAGAAAGTGCTCTACGATAGACAGTGTTTTTCTTTTTGGTTTTGACTTAAAACAGGCGCCAATAACAAACGCAAATTAGGTTAATGGCCTAATTTTGAATCTGTGAAGTCTGCTCCCGATTCCCGGGTCGCCCCGAGATGACGCTGACCCATTTAGAAATCGGGAACGCACTTCTAATCGCAGTTTTAATAACAAAGCTCAAAATCCCAAATGGAATTTTCTGGAAATAAATATAAGGTGAAATATTTAGGCTTTAAACAAATATAATTGCAGTATACATCCTATAAAAAAACAAGAAGGAAAGCAAACTTCGGCAAGCCGAAGTTCATATACCCTTGCAGCTATTGCATTAATTAAATACTTTTGAAAACATTTAAATTATGATTTACTTGAGTATGTGCTAAAAAAAACATTGAAACTATGATGATTTGCAGCTCAATTATTAGATAGTTATTTTATATATTTTTATTATTTCTATGGGAGCTATATGCTATAGACGTCCGATTTTGATAAAATTTATACCATAATTCTGAAATAATTAAACATTGCTATATGTCGAAGAACTAAACAAAAAATTAAAAAACAGAAAAGTTATAATTTTTTTTCATTTATTTTTCCGATTGTTCCTATGGGAGCTATATGCTATAGTCGTCCGATTTTGATGAAATTAAAACCGTAATTCTGAAATATTAAACCATTACTATATCTCGAAGAACCAAACAAAAAATCAAAAAACAGAAAAGTTATAATTTTTTTTCATTTATTTTTCCGATTGTTCCTATAGGAGCTATATGCTATAGTCGTCCGATTTTGATGAAATTTAAACCGTAAATCGGAAATATTTTACCATTACTATATGTCGAAGAACTAAACAAAAAATTAAAAAACAGCAAAGTTATAATTTTTTTTCATTTATTTTTCCGATTGTTCCTATGGGAGCTATATGCTATAGTCGTCCGATCCGGCTCGTTCCGACTTATATACTACCTGCAATAGAAAGACAACTTTTGGGAAAGTTTCATGCAGATAGCTTTAAAACTGAGAGACTAGTTTGCATATAAACGGACGGACAGACGGACAGACGGACAGACGGACAGACGGACATGGCTAGATCAACTCGCCTAGTGATGCTGATCAAGAATATATATACTTTATAGGGTCGGAGATGTCTCCTTCACTGCGTTGCAAACTTCTGACTGAAATTATAATACCCTCTGCAAGGGTATAAAAACCTTTCAGTTCCCTTAAAAAAAAAGCATCTTGTCTAACAAAAAGTAATTAATTCAATTGCCTGTTACTCATAGATGTTATAAGCCATGGAGAAGAAAACCCGAACATTAGAGCAATATATAAAAATATACCGCGTTGTTGTTACAAAATTCGGGTTCCGTGATCTTGATAACTGCCAGTCTTGAATGACTGGAATATTTTGGGATCAAGAAGTTCGTATTATTCTGCTGAGAACCTTAGTACTTCATGGTTGACTCTCGACATCGTATCGCCAAAAGTTCGTGGAATTCACCAGTGACCAGAGAATAACATCACATCAGTCAATTTAGGGGTATTATCAATACCAAGTAGGGTTTTCAGGCCGAAGCACGTAGCAGTGCAGCTTTAGTGGGCGGAATGATGGGTACTTTAGGGAAAGTTTTCTTGGAGGAGGCTATACCTGAACCCCTGACCCTGCCCTCCAATCAAGGTCGTTCAACGAGAAAGTGACCCCAAGATCCCAAGAAGATTTCATTTAGCGCGAATAGTGAGCAAAGATTTCATTCACCTCGAGAGCAACAGCTGCAAAAAACTAATGCATGGTTTTCTGAGCACAGCTTTTGGAGATCTTCTCGGTTTTATCACGGTTATAAAAGCCGTGTGGACCGCTCCCACAGTCAGTGCAAACTTTTAACGAGCCCAGAACAGAGTAGTGAGCCACACAGATCCGATCAAAATATTAACAAAATGCTGGCCTGCAAGCTTCTTTTCTGTCTGGTGATGGGAATGCACTGCATTCAAGTGGTAAGAAAGAGAAAATATATTTATATTAAATGAGTGCAAGTGCAAGTGAACGTGCACGTGCGTGAGAGTGAAAGAGCCAACAAGTGCATGTATTAGAAAGGGACAAAGGAAGCTTTTAAATGGCTTTTAGAACACTGTATAGTACGGTGGCTAAGACAATGCTGAATGCTTTTTAAAGTGTTAATAAACACTGTTTATGAAAGTGGCTAGAAAGGGTAAAAATAAAATAATTACTAAAAATATTTTATTACCAAAACAAAAGTAAACAGAAGTAAATATATTAAATTAAATTCCAAAATTCCTGTTCGAGTCGTTAAAATTGTTGGAAGGTTTGACTTAAAAATATAGAAGCTAAAAAATAAATTATAATATAGATTTGAGTTAGGGAAGGTTAACTTAATATCCTGAAAAACTTTTTAAGTGTTGTGTGTGTAAAATAAGTTTAGTGCGATTTAATAAATGAGTAGCTAGAAAATTGAAATAAATACAATTTTAATTTAGGGAAGGTTAACTTAATATCCTGAAAAACTGTTAAAAGTGTTTAGTGTGCACATAAAAGTATTAAATACGATTTAAAGCATTCCCCTTGATCTTACAGCTAATGGCGGCCTGTGTGTGCTCCGAGAAGGGAACGGATTACTGCCAGAGCTGCCAGGGATCCACGGTGATCCGGCCGAAGCCCCGATACTACGAGCCCAGTGACGTGAACCTCCCGCCGATCGGAGACAACTGCTGGTGCAGCAAGCAGCTGATCGAGCCGGCCCAGCTGCCCAAGACCTGCGGCAAAGTACGTGAGCTGTTCCAGTACCTGAGCGCCTTCAACAACCTCTTGGGCCGTCGGATGCTCGAGGGCGCCATCGAAGCCAAGTCGCTGGCGGCACAGCGTCTGGCCGAGCGGCTGCAGCGTCTGGAGCGGATCGACTGCTTCAAGAGGGGGCCCTCCGGCCATCGCTATCAGCTATAACCACCCATGACTAATCAACCATTCCCATATCCACATGTAACCAGTAATGCCTACCCAGACATCCAATTCTTAACTTAACTAAAAACAGAGAAATCAGTGATTTTTAACTTGACTTACTAGACATATCCAAATATTTCTCCAACATTTAGTTTTAAATTCCTGTCTTGTATCGACAAATGTTCAAAGTTTTTTTTTTCCCCTTAATAACTTGATTATTTGATTAAGGGATTTTTCTTATAGAACTAGTTTTTTAAAATACTATTACATTTAAAACACCATGTTTATTATATATTTGTTAAACTAATTTTCTAGCCCCGTTAAATATTGAAGCTCAATTTTGTACTTTAACAATACAATTTAACATGACCCAGTTTCAATATTCTTCAAAAGCTTAATAACACAATGTTAAGATTTTCATGATTTTCAAACAATTTGTATGGTTTAATTGATATTTAAATTTAATAATGTGCTTCTATTAGGTACTATACTCTATCGAGCAATTTAAATGAGTAAGCTTTTAAAATTAAGCAGAAGCAAGAAATAACTTATTCTGTAACATATTTTACCAAGCACACCACCTAATCTATGTTGAAAAGTATGACCTCTACCTTATCATAACTTAACCTATCATAAATTGCCGTATCATAAGAAGTAGCATTAGTTTCGACAGTTGTAATCAGCACCCAGTGGCAGTGGCATTCATCCATCGTCATCCCCCTCAGCTGCAGTAACAATTTCCGCATCGGGCGGCATTATCAATACACCGCCCCAACTTTGCGTCACCAAAACATCAGTCCACAGCATCGTCATCCACATATATACATATATACCGTATACCGCCTCATCAAATATATCGCCGCGTACGTGCTCCCATAACTAAGAGCTATGCGGAGCGATAGAACCCATTTAGATACCTCCCGGCGATATCCGAAACCATAACCGAAACCGAAACTGAACTCTCTCGATTTGATCACTCCACACAGACCACGCCGTGCAAGCCCACCTGTTCGTGCCAGCAGGGCTACTCCTCCGACAGCAGCTACGCCTCCTCGTCCAGCTCCGGATCCGTCTATGGAAAGTGAGTTAACAAAATCCCCTTAAATATAGTGTATATATAACTAATAAGTATAAATACCAAACAGTTTCATTAAATCAGAACATGTAAACATAAACTAAAATCGAGCCAATCTCTTCCAGAATCGACTATGCGCCGGAGAAGAAGGTGGACAATAGTCCGGCTGCGGATCCCATTAGCGTGAGTCTGGCCGCCCAGGCTGGAAAGGCCATCAATGTGCCCGAGTACAAGTTGGCCTACGGATTCGCCCAGAAGCCCGTCGATGGCGAGAAGAAGGTGGCCTTCTCCAATGTGCCCGAGGAGAATCTCTTCAAGCTGAAGAGCGACGTGATCACGCTGAAGAAGCGCACCTATGTGGCCAAGCAGCAGGAGGAGGAGGAGGAGGAGTATGCCGAGGAGGAGCAGGAGCAGGAGCAGTCCTCCGACGACGAGGAGGCGCCCCAGCTCACCTACAAGCAGCTGGGCTACATCACCGAGCAGTACAAGAACCCCAAGTTCAAGAGGATCAGCAGTTCCAGGTCCAGTTATGCCTACAAGGACACCAAGGACTATAGCGATGGCTACGGCAAGGTGGCCGGCAAGGTGTCCGTGGACTGCGGCTTCAAGCCCGGCAGGATCACCTCTTACCGGAAGGCCAAACGCGAGGACTCCGCAGAAGACTCCTACTAAACCCATCCCAACCAATGCCAATCCTTCCTTCTGTAAATATGTATATACGCTAGGGAATGATTGGATGTCTGTCTAAGTTAGTTTTAAAAATAAAAAGTACATAAGCAAGTGCATTTTCTTATAAATCTTTTTATAAAGGGTAAAACCTTTAAACTCCAATTTAATAGCTGTTTTAAGAACCAAAGCTAAAGTCAATTTAATTTTTTGTTTTTATACAAAAACATCTTAAAACAGAAGAGTAAACAATTATAGCGTTTGACTAAATGAAATAAGACTTTGTTTTCAAAACATAAACTTTCATTCAACCCATCGTTTGTGCAAAACTATTTCTGAAGTCACAATTACCCAAACGATTTGTAAATGACCATTAAGAAAATGGTAATTTATTTGTTGATTACCGCATTTGTTTTATCAAAGCACTTTGACACGTCTTATTTGTCGCAAAGTGCTAAAGTGCTGACATGAAAATTAGATGGGAGGTAATTTACCGAAAAAAAAGAATAGACAAAAAAATAAAACGAAGAAACTAAAATGTATTCAAAATTACTTACAGCTTTACAAAGAATCCCCCATCATTTTAAAATATTCCCACGAAACACTTATTTATGAGCTACATGATTACAGTAAAATCATATCTGTTATGAACCATTACTTTTCACTTAGCAACTATTTTATAACATCTAAAAGGTAAGAAAACAACTTCTCATCGGGTTTATTACAAAACTACGTTCCAAAGCTATGTATGTATATATATTTGAACAAAAACCGGCCTGTACATTTTTAAACAAAAACTCCTTGTATATTTTTGATAGAGAATTTTAAAACAAAATTTATATTCTCTCTCTAGGGAAATTGAAATTGTTGTTAACTGGTGGCGAAGTTTCACTGTGCAGAATTCTAAATTTGAAGCTTGGATGTTGACTTTTCGCGACAATCGACACTGAAGAAAGCGGCGAACGCCGGGAACATGACTTTTGACGGAAAACATGACCCGCCAACTATTTGAAAAGGTCAGCGAAAACAAAAACAAACACAAACAGAGTGATCGGCCGGCGTCTCTGGGGAAGAAGACCTTGCCCAAAGTCAAGTGCATTGGGCTCCGAGCTGGGCGAGATGATATAAAGAATGCGGCTGTGCACTCTGTGGCTAGTAGCCAGTTAGGCAGATAACCGAGAAGATCTAACCGAGATGCGACACTTGAACGCTATGATAGCCCCGATAGCCCCGATTCTGGGCCTGCTACTCGCACTCGTGGCGCTGGTCCACTCCGCTCCCGTGGAGGTCGTCTACACGGGCGAGAGCTGCGCCTGTCCCACCCAGCTGGGCTACCAGCTGAACGTGCCCAATCCTCCCAAGCAAAAGAAGTATGCGGGAGCCGAGTACGGCTATCGGGTGGAGAAGCCCGTCCAGACCAAGGCCAAGATCAGCTACAGCTTCGACTTCACCGTGGAGCAGCCCAGGACACCGGCCCCGCCCAAGACCAATCCCTCCAAGCTGTACGCCAAGGTGGACCGGATCACAGTCAACAAGGCGGGTAAGTGCAATCATCTCGTCCTTAAACGCAAGAACTCCCTTAGACGGACAACTCTCTCTCTCTCTTAAGCGGACAGGTTCCTTTGACCGTACGATTTTCTTTTTTTATTTTTATATTTTCTATTATTATTGTTCATCAAATATTAAACTAAATTGCTAACACAAAAGTTTATAATTTGCCTAAACTTCGTTAAGCGGACAGCTCTCCCTCAATCGGGCTTCTGTTTTGATATATGCCAGTGGAGAAATTACAAATTTCTTTTGTTTCTTAAATACATATTGAAGTGTTTTCAACCCATTAAACTCCTACAATCAAAATATTCATTAAACGTTAAACATAAGATCACAAAATAATTTAATTTTTCATAATATTTATTCCTTTGACATATTAAATCTAATTTTTTTTGTGGTTTTAGAATTTACTTTTATCTTTTATTCATCTTGAATAACAAAGCTTGAATTTAATGGCATCTTGAATATAAATAAGTCATAAAATAATTTACATTCTTGCTATCAATGGTTTCGTGTTATTTATTTGATTGAAATAGGTATCTCGTAAATGAAATTATTTTGTGGCTTAAAAATTATGACAGGGATTAAGTGTATATAAAGAAAGCTATTTTTTTTATATTATATTTTTATTTTATATTATCCTGAGCAAATTTCACATGTTTGTTTTTTTTTTCTTTTAGATTGCCAGGCCAAGAACAAGTCAACCTGCAGCTGCTCGAGTTGCGCCAGCCAAAAGCCCAGGTACGTAGCTCCACCGGTCAGGTCGCCCAACGCAATCCGTCGTCGCCGGGATCTCCGGCCACCCGGTTCGCTGCTCCGCCGGCGGCTCATGCGCCAGCAGCAGCTCCAGGACCGTCCGCCACGCTATGTGAAGCTGTACAGCAAGGACCTGACTCCCGTCCAGCAGAAGCAGCAGCAGCAGCTCAAGCTGTTCGGCCTGATTCCGGTGGAACCCGCACAGCCAGTGGCCGCCGCACCCAAGACGAAGAGGAAGACGAAGAAAACCCAGCCGAGCTGGATGGGATTGGGTCGCCGATTGCACAAGCGCGACATCAAGGGGGAGTACGATCTGCTCGAGCAAGACCGCTCCCAAATAGACCTCACTGCGCCGGAGATAATCCAGTTTATGCCGGAGACCCTGAACCCGAACTTTAAGCGCGGTCAGTGCCACATGGGCTGTGGAGCAATGACAGCGGCGGCACCGCCGCCAGAGGAGCCCCAGCCAAAAGTGGAGCAAGTGCCTCCTCAGGCTGGTCAAGTGGAGCAAACGGAACCGTTGGAGCTGCAGAACACGATTCCGGCCAAGCGGGCCGCCGCCTTTGGCTACTATCCCGTGCAGATTCCATCGCCGCTGAGTCGACCGGAGGACTACAAATTCGTGGATGACTCGCAGCTGAGCAGCCTGCTGTCCACCACATCCGTCCCAGATCCGCTGGAGTACAGCTCCACGCCGCTGCAGTTTGCCGGCGATCTGGAATCGGTCACGAGAAGATCCTATGGCGGTGCTCCACTTTTGGGTCTCGGCGGTGGCTATCCCGTGGAGCACGTTACCGACTCCCAGCTGGACAGCATCATCTCGGGCATTGTGTACAATCATCCGGCCTACGATCATCCTCACCATCATTACCACTCCACAGAGGGCACCCTGGTGGATCCGGAGCCGGTGCAAAAGCAGCAGACCACGGATTTCCTCAAGAAACTAATCGATGGTCGCCTGGGCGGCTGGGGATTCGATCAGGTCTCGGAACCGGAACAAAGTCTGCACGAGGATTACGCCAGACAACCGGCCAAGACATATGGCTACAATAGCCACACCCAGAATGGCTACAGTGTGGACACCTACAGTGCGCCACCAATCACGGACTATCTGAGGGCCTGGTTCTAGAAGTCCCACGCAAAAAACCTATCTTTTAGCCTTAGCTTTACTTTGAAAACCGAACACGAAAACGATCATAACCCAAAACCCAAAAAACAGAATATAATAAATTGAAAAAACATTGTGGTGTTTCTTTTCTTCAGTCACTCCATTCACAGTCTTCGTCTTTCTTCTCTTTGCAGCTGCAGCGAAGACGCGGGCTACGGCTACTGAAGAGAGGTCTTATAAAGAGGTCTTCCAAAACCAAAATCAAAACCAAAACCGAAACCTAACAAATAAAAAAAAAATCACCAACCCAACCCAAACCAAGCCAACCCATCGATCTGCTGAGCTCGGCTTAAAATCCAGCCAAAAGTAGGCCAGTGGGTCTTGTATATATATATATACTATAGCTTCCACCGCCGATTCCAACCTCCGATTTCTGTTTACGTCTACCGCTTTTGTCGGCACCTCAAGAAGTTGCCCCATTTAACTGGTTAATAAAGTGTTTGCTTGATTAAAAATACTCGATTCGATGGTTCTTGGGTTCCAGTGGTGCAGAATTTTTAACTAAGGTCTTGATTTCTATGGGACTATATGATACCCCTAAAAGTAGACCCCGATCTTGATGGTATTTCAGTATTTATAAATTGATAAGGTACTGTTTTTCATGTCAAAGGATTACAAATGTTGCTCGCAGATTAAAAATTAACAAGACTATAAATAAAAGATTTGTATCTGCTACTTTAAATCTTTATATCTTTAAAACTTAAAATCATTGTAAACAAAAAAATATCCAGTTAGTGGAAAATTATCACTGAAATCCACATGTATTTATCATTTAATTTAATAAAAGTGTGTTTTGAAATAAACAAAAGCAGAAAACTCCTTTTTTACATCAATATAGCTGTATTAAAATGAATACTAGTAAAAATAAAAGAGTTTACGCTTGTATACCGACATTTATCACGATCTGTCAATGGCTGAATATTTGTTGTTCTATATGAACAAATGGTTCATCATTCACCGCCAAAAATTCTTGCGATCGCATACCATTGAAAAGCAGAGAGATAGTCGTAGGTAAATTACCAAAAGTGGCAAAAAACGCCATAAACTTCGTGACCACAAGAGCAAAACATTTCTAGACGAGTTCGCAGAACTCGTGAATAACTTCGTAAATAAATAAATAATTAAAACATCGTATAGATGTATTTACTATAATGTTTTCAAGTATTTTAGAATTTGGGTTTACTTTAACCTTAAGTTTTCATTAAGTCTTTAAATCTATTGCAGAAGCTTGTCTGAGTTTTCCATAACTTTCTGGGATTCAAATCTGATATGAAATCAGACAACCTTGTAATTTTCGACATATCAACACGGTTTTACAGCATCCAATTAATGGCACATACATATGTACATCCAATCCATTTAGCCCACCAGTAGAAGAATCGAATGGTCATTCAAGGCCCATTGAGCCGAGCAAAAGAATTCAAACGACCCTGGCTCTCTTTTTTTTCCACCTGACGCATCAAGATCGCTGGAGATTCGTGGATGAGACATCTGGTGAATATGGCATATCTGGTTATAGATCACGTCCCGGCACGTCTTATTGTAAAGTTTGCTCGAATTGAGCTTCATTTTGGGGGTATTTAAGTGGAGTCCATGGGATCGGGGGGCTTCAGTCGAAATGGCAGCGGACAGCAGTTGGCCCAAACTGCTTTTGTGGCTCACAGCACTGGTCGTGCTTATCAACGCAGAGGTGGGTGTCTTCAAATATTAAATCTACTCAAAATGCAATTTGTGTATAATAGACGTTTTGGTATTAGAAACCTAGTGAGTCCACGCCCAGCGTTGATGAGGAGTATGATGGCAGCACCAGTCCGGGTCCGCCGCTAGAAGAGACCACCAATCGCATGGCAGCCCGCGTGGATCAGGCGGTCGATGGTGGTGGTGGTGGTCAGGAGCAGTATAATGAGATCGATGTGATGGCCTCCAAGTCCAAGAGTGGCCAAACCACAAGGATCGTCACCAACGGCGACGTGGACGAGAAGTTCTGGCTGACGCACCTGGGCGAGGATTTCAAGCATGCCATCCATCTGCAGGTGGGCGGCACCAACGAGGAATACAATCGCCTGATCAACCGGACCCAGAACGGTGTCCATGAAGAGGTGCATCATGAGTACTTGCCGGGTGCCGAGAGGCCTGGCAGTGTGGCTCCTTCACCTCCACCTCCAGCTCCACCTCCAGCCCGCCAATCTGGTTCAGCTTATCGCCATGGTTTCGACAATCGAGCCATGGCCATGAAGCAGCAATATCTTATACATCAGCAGAGCCAGCAGTCACATCCTTCACAGCAGCGATTTAACTATGCCCAACAACACACACAACACTATGCACAACCTCCGACACAACGACAGTATCAACAACAACAACACACCCATCAATATCCACATCAACAAACAGCACACAGAAACATGTACCCAAAACCACAGAGCTACGACAATCCACGGAGCTACATCATCAACTCTAGCGAGGATCAGCTGCACGCCGCCCAATCAAATCCGGCGCCAGTGCGATATTCTGGAGGAGATCGATCCAATCCCGAGGAGGAGGGTGACTCCCTTGACTCGCAGCTCAACTTCAAGTCGCCTTTCAACGACTACGGCAGTCGACCCACGCGAGATCTCACCTATTTACTCTACAAACGGGGTCTCTAAAAGGTAGAACCCCACTATTCTAAACATAAGACTTGCGGTCCCCAGTCCATTGAGTTCTATAAATGGGGCTGAGCCACACACAACACACACTCCACACACACACACACAAACACACACACACACAAACACACACACACAAACACACACACAACACAAACCACACAAACACTGAGATTTAAGGAATAACTATAACAAATAAAAGGAAACAAATAGATCAAAGTGGTTGTGTTTGGATTTAAATACGATACGATCAATCGATCTTATCCAAAAAAAAAAGCAGAAAACATGTTCAGTGACTAGTGACTCAATATTATAATTAATTACTCAAAAGTTTTAAATAACTGTTATTTTTAAAGCCATTCAACAATTCTGCAGATATCTTTAAATATTACCAACATTTAAATAGTATACCTTATGTTTAAAATTTAGACGAAAAGATCCACCTCTTAAAAATGTAAATTACATTCTGGGTATTTTATTTAACAAAAGTAGTAAGAAAAATAAATTACATTTACAATAAATTGTATTAAAGATAATGCCTAATGGTAAATAAAAACTATTAACAGTTTTTATAAAATTTAACATACAAGAATTTGTATATTTAAGTCAATACCACCAATTAAAGCTATATTAAAGTAAACACTTCATCCAGCAAAAATTTTGATTACACATAAACTAAAGAAGTTTTGTGAAAGTGAGAGATAAGATAAAGTAAACTCAATGATTCTTTGGAACTCACGCTGTAGTGTGCTTAAAACTGAAGCAGGAATTACCTAAAATATTTTTTAAATTCTTATGAAAAGATATCGCTATAAAACCAACACTAATTAAGGTAATGCAATCACAGGTGAAATTGAAGACTGAATAATCTCCCGAACTACACAACCGATTTATAATTATATTTATAGGTATTTTATCTATAACATCTTACTCGGAAATTTTTATTAAGCTTATCAGTTCACATATTTTTTCATAAAGAGTATCTCTAGTAAAAGCTATTATCAGTTCAAAGAGAAACTCAAAAATACTGCCAAAAGTATATCTGACAAAAATATTCGAAGAGATCAAAATACGCAGAAGAATAAGAGATCGCAAAGATTGAAATGTAAACAGAATATGAATAAATGTAAGATTTTAAAAATACAATTTTCGAAAAAAGAAGACAATAAAAACTTTAAAAACGGTATCAGAAATATTTTACGTATTTTCATTTGATGATAAAAAATATCTTACATTTAAATCCTTAAACACTTTTTCCAAAGAGAAAAACATAAGAGAGCTTCCGAAAATGCATAAATTTAAAAGTATTTTATAGGGCATATCAAAAGCCACTCCCTACGTTTATAAAAAAATAATTCACAGAAAGGATTAAGCCAGGTGACAATTAAAATTTCATAAAGAAATAATAAAGCATATTAAAAATTATGCGATTCATAGGTATTTTCATTAGATGATCAAGAACATCTTCAATTCGATCAGTAAAATATTATTCCAAAGAGAAGAACATACAAGCTACCAAAAGTGCATCAATCCAAAAGTATTTCAGAGAGCATATCAAACACGACTCCCCAGAATGCAACCATCCGTATGTATTTCTAAGAGAAGAAACCACAAAGACTGAGATTCGGAACGAGTGGAGCCGATCTTTGGGTCGATGTCGATCGCTGGAAGAGCTATGATTCAAGCCAAGGCGACCGCCACAAAGAGATGATTGCGACGGGCAGCAAGTTGGCACAGACACTGGGGGTTAGGAGTTTTTGTGGATTCAGATCTGGGCACGATGGCGAGACAAAGATGCGACGCGAAATCGGAAATGGAGATGGATCACGTAGCCGGCCGTGGCGGGCAGCGATTATAGGCGCTATAAAGAGCCGGAGTCATAGCCAGACAGCGAGCAGTAGACGATCCACACGTAAACGGCAACATGCAACTCGGTCTCTGGTTTGGCATTTTAGCCATCGCCGCCGCGCCGGTTAGTAACCAGTAGCCACTAGCCACTAGCCACTAGCCAGAAGTCTCAGCCATGGCGGCCACATTGCATCCATCTAACTTTCGTGCTCATTTTTCTCTCCCCTTCAGCTGGTGAGCGCTAATTATGGTCCCGCTGGCGGACATGGTCAAGGTGGACACGGACATGGTCAGTATCTGTCCAATTCCAACAACGGACTCGATGAGTACGTGAACGTGGCGACGGGCGGCAATCAGCCGTCTGCCAACCAGATCGCCTCCCAGGCCGAGATCCAGCCATCGCCGGAGGAAGCTAGCCGTCTGGGAAGCGTCCAGGCGCAACTTCAAGCCCTGAATGCCGATCCAAACTACCAGAAGCTGAAGAACTCGGAGGATATTGCCGATTCGCTGGCGGAGACCAATCTGGCCAGCAACATTCGTCAGGGCAAGATCAAGGTGGTGTCGCCGCAGTTCGTGGACCAGCATCTGTTCCGCTCCCTGCTGGTGCCGTCGGGTCACAACAACCACCAGGTGATCGCCACCCAGCCCCTGCCCCCCATCATTGTCCACCAGCCGGGTGCACCGCCAGCCTATGTGAACAGCGGCCCACCGACTGTGGTGCGCGGCAATCCGGTGATCTACAAGATCAAGCCCTCGGTGATCTATCAGCAGGAGGTGATCAACAAGGTGCCCACTCCGCTGAGCCTCAATCCCGTCTACGTGAAGGTCTACAAGCCGGGCAAGAAGATCGAGGCACCACTGTCGCCAGTGGTGGCCCCCGTCTACAGCCAGCCCCAGGGCTATGGTAGTGCCGGATCAGACGCCCCCTCGGCCGGTGCCGCGTCGTCCGCCGATGGCAATGGCTACGGCAACGAGGCTCCACTGTACAACAGCCCCGCGCCCTACGGCCAGCCCAACTACTAGATGGGCTCCTCCTCCTCATCCTCCTCAGCTGCGACAGCTGGTTTAATTTAAATTTCTATTTTTTTTTTCTTTGCCGACGACCGCTGAGTGCAAATAAAAGATGAAAAAATTACTTAAAACGTAAACGATTCGTGAAAATTATTTTGTTTGGGGGTTGCAAAGTGTTTGCAAAGCGCTATTATTCAGGCATGTCATCATAAATATATGTGGCAACATAAAGACGCAAGTTTAAACTTATTCAAGGCTTAACCTAAAGTTAAGACAGCCTAGCTTTATTATTACTTGTCATAAAAAACACATTATTCTAGCTATCAAGGCCTAACTCGAAGTAAGAGTGTAATTTATTTAATCATACTTTCAACCTTCTAATATTAACACATTAAGTACAGACATTCGGAATAAGAACTTTTCCAAATATTTAGTTTGTGTTTCATAAGTTGAAAAATAATGTAATTAACATTAGTATAACAACGCAAACCCAGGTATTAGAAGTAAAGAGGTTAAGTAATGGACCCAGAAGTTAGGGTCATGGTCACATTTCTGCAATATTCATTATAATAATAGATCTGCGTCACTAAACACTAAATAAGATGACTCACTTCGCGCCAGTTTTATATAGTTTAATAGATATTAAATATCAAAATCTTGAATAAAATTATTTCACACACTTGTGATCGTATGTTTACTCAATTTATTATTAAGATAAACAATGGCTCTTTAGCTCTTATTATAAAAAACTATTATTAATTAAATTTTAAAATGATAAAAACACTAAACCATCAACATAAACTTCTAGAATACTATTTAATCTTTATTGGGCTTTTATTTGTATGAGTTCTTTGTTCGAGAAACTTTTAAGGCACAAGCCCAAAAGAAAATTTATTAATAATAAAAATGTAAAAATAATATTTTTCTTGGTTTTATTTGAAATGTTGTGTTTTTTGTATTGGCGAAGTATCAAATCCTTATTAACTTAAATAGAAAATACTATTACAGATAACTAAAATGGCATATTATTTTGTATAAATATATTTATACATACATATGTCATTAGCAAGCACACTGTCAAAATTATGACTTTATGTTTATATATATGGGTTTTACAAGGAAAACAAATGGGGAGTCTGATTCAAAGAATCATCTTGAAAGTATTTGGTTATCAAGCAACCTTATCAAATGTAAACTTTAGAAAATCAATTTATATTAAAGGATATTTTATGACAGACGTCTTTTAAGACACTTTTACACACTTTAATCTTGTTAAATTTTATGCTTTTTCATAGCCAACTGCTTATTAAGATGCGAATCTTTGGATATCATTTTTCCTATCCATTCCAATTCCACCACTCGATTTCTCTCTTTCTGACTGACTCCCGGGTCTTATGTCTGCCAATGCGGAACTATTTTCGCTATCTGGTCAGACGTTCGAACCTCGATATGCGGTGGAGATTCAAAGCCCGGCTGTTGTTCTTGCAATGGGCACTGGTCGGTCAACGGGGGTTTTTGGGCTGTGGCTGCTACTTCTACGTAAGTGGAAGAGACGCCGTGATTAGCGCTGGCCGCGATGCGATGCGATGCGTGCGATCTATCAACATTTGGCCATGTTTCGCTCGCATCGCGTGGGCCCGGAGCGGAACAGCCGGCACCAGAGTCGCCATCAATCCAAATGTCACGTAGCCGGAGCCGGAGACGCGCCCGGAGCATATTTAAAGTAGTCGGCCACCAATGGAGGGCAGCAGAAGACAGCAGACAGTCCAAGCGGGAGCACACCAGAGGCCCAAGAGCAACTGGAACTGCAAGACTGGGAGACAAGATGACGAGATCGACCTACATTTGGGCGCTTGCCGCCTGCCTGATCGTAAGTGTTAACGCTCGAAATCTTAGGATTATACTCAGAAGAGTTCTCAAAGTCTCCTCTTTTGTTGTCCCAATATTCGGATTATTCCAAGATCCATGGAGATTTGGGTTAAAGTCACTTTAAAACAATGATAAACTTCATCCTTTTCTTTTGTTTTCGACATAAAAACTTATTTTCGAAAGAAAATTTGGTAACGAAATAATAGTTTACCAGCATTTATATGATTTCAAAATCTATATGTGACCTGTAAGAATATTTCTTCACAAGTAAATTTTTTATTTACCATTAACACTTCTTAGAAACTCCGAAGATTTTATTGCCATTATATATCACTAATATATGATTCTCATATTAAAGGGTTTTCAAAACCATAGTAAAAGAAACTGTAGAAGAGACTTTAAAATTTCCCAAAATAAAAACCTCTTAAGATTTGCTTAAAACCAAGCGTTTATAACTCAAACATTAGTTTTAAAACTTATAGTATCAGTTTAGAAATATTTAATAAGCAAAAGAAAATAGAGGAGTGCCAATTATAACCCATTTTCCTCTCTTTTTGCAGGCCTGTGCGAGCGCCAATTACGGCGCTTCCCAGGGCTATGGACCCGGATCTGGTGGCCATAGCGGCGGCTCCGATGGCGCTGCCGATGCCGCCTCGGCGGCCGCAGCTGCTGCCGGTGGTGCCGGCGGAGCTGGTGGCGAGTACAGTGGTGCTGGCGCCAGTGCCGGTGCTCTGGAATCCCAAGCCGATGCCGCCGGTGTGGCCCAGGCTGGCCAGAGCAGCTACGGCTCCGATCAGAACATCCCGTACAAGGCGGTGAACACCAAGGGCAACACCCTTACCTCGTCGATCACCTACCCGCAGAACAAGGGCGAGATCCTGATCCATCGCCCCGCGCCCATCATTGTCAAGCGTCCGCCCACCAAGGTGCTGGTCAACCATCCCCCACTGGTGGTGAAGCCCGCGCCCGTGGTGCTGCACAAGCCTCCAGCAATCGTGCTGCGCAAGGTCTACGTCAAGCACCACCCACGTCGCGTCAAGGTTGAGCCCGTGTTCGTCAATGTGGTGAAGCCGCCAGCAGAGAAGTACTTTGTGAACGA
Source organism: Drosophila gunungcola (assembly GCF_025200985.1). Lineage (NCBI taxonomy): Eukaryota > Metazoa > Arthropoda > Insecta > Diptera > Drosophilidae > Drosophila > Drosophila gunungcola. The sequence continues at coordinate 74,450 of NW_026453238.1, forward strand.
GAACAAGCAGGGCTACGGACAGGGCTCGCAGTCCCATGGACACGGTGGACACGGTCACGGCGGACACGGACATGGCGGACACGGACACAGTGCCGGTCCCCACAGTGGTCCCCATGACGGTGGTCGTGCCCTGCCCGCCTACGCTTCGGGAGCTGACTCCGCCGCCGCCAGTGCTGGCTACCAGCTGCTCCAGAGCGGCAACCAGGGTCTCTCCGCCCTGGCCAACATCGCCGGCGAGGGTCAATATGGACCCGCCGCACCCAGCCATGGACATCAGCACTACAGCGCCGGTCCAGCTGGACATGGTGGCTATGCTCCTTCCTCTTATTAAAGAAGAAAAAAAAAGGATTAAGTGACTGCAGCGGCTACGGAATCTCCTGAAGCGGTTGTCCAGTCACTTGGTTATCCGGCTGATTAGTTACTATGTTTTAGAAACAAACAAAAAAACAAAAAACACTGCCTGATCGCCCAATGCCCATGCCTACGCCCACGCCCACGCCCACCCATGCACACAAATCCGCACCCAAATCCACCCACCCATTCAATGGCCAAGGGGGCGTGGCACTCAGGTTTCTTTGCAAGCAAATAAAATATTTGAAAAAAAAATCATACTCAAATTAATGGTTATGTTCAAGGGTTAAATTGGTTAAACGTAAAAATGGGTTTTTACAAATCATTACAGTGCAGCTAGATATATACCCTATAAGGAGGTATTGACACTTCCGATTATTAATTATATTTGTTCTTCTTTTTTGAATTGTAATTGTAATTGCAATTTCCATCTATTTTGTTACAACCAAGGAAAGTTGATTATAAGAGATTTACAAATTACTTTTGAAACAATTTCGACTTTACCATGTTAGAACCATGGAAAGTTGATTATAAGAGATCAAAATACCTTAAATTTCTAACATTAAAATAAAAAACTGTACAAACAAAAATTTGCCATATAAAATATTAGTTTTTTTAAATATAGAAAGCATATGGCGGATCTTAGGAGAAGTTTGGAAATATTCAAAAGTTCTATGCACAATAAACAAGTCGTTTACAAGTCATAATTTATCATAAAAAATTAATATCGAATATTATGGGCAATAAATGAAAGATATTTTGAAAAAACAAAAAATATCGAAAGAAATATCATATTTGACTCACCGACAAATGTATTCCTTCAGTTCCAGTTAAATCGACAAGTGCGAGTACGAGAGCTTGAGGTTACCAAAAAGTGTCGCCTATAATCCACACAAATTGGAAGTGCGAGCTGTCATTACAGCCATCGGTTGTCCTTCCCATTGTTCTGTTCAACCAACTTGAGTCCCACGCAACTTTCAATAACAAACAAGCAGCAACAACAGCGATAATAATGGGTATTGTAAAGAAGCGATCGCTTGATGACAGGTGAAATCTCAAAGTAGGTCGCCCAGTGCCGCCCATTTTGCAGTTTGAAAATTCAGCATAAAAATGCGACACTTCTGCACAGCGATTTCAGTCTGTAAGCAGAAATAAATTGAGAGCATTAATAAAATAACCAAGTAAACAGAAATAATAAAGCCAACAGAGAAACGAATCGGATCCAAGTTCAAAGCTTTTGGGGCACAGTTTAAAAAGTAAAAAAAAAAGTAAAGTGCGAAATGACTCAAATGGGCTTCCTTATGGTGGTGCTGTGTTTTGCACTCCTCGCTTTCTGTTCCGGACAAGTAAATATTTGGAATTGTTCTTTAAAAATAAGCAAATCAAATAACAATTAAATTCTAATGCAGGGTATCACAGAAAATCCTTATGACCGAAATTGTAACAAAAATATATATTGTTTGTTTGAAGATTCTTAAAAAAACATCCCGTGCAGGTACGTTTACAAGAAAACAACTTAAAAATTCTGCAGAAATAATTATATAAACATTATGACGCTGAACAAGGTTTCTGTGATACCATAGTTTGCTCATATTATACATAAATAAGCCATACAAAGCTGCTTAACTATTTTTTAAAGTGTTTAGTACAGTAATGATAGTATTTTCATAAATTAAACTATTTAACTAAGCTAACCTTTTTAATGTTAGCTATACATTAGCGGTGCGTAAACAAATAAATAATGTATTTATTTTCCTTTCCTTCAATTAGCCATCCTATAGAAGGTCGACAGAAGCCAGCATGGATGCCCTGCACACCTTAACTCATCTTTTATTTAGCGTTATTGATAGTTTTAACTTTGGTTAGTTTTAATAATTCGTGGCAGATAAATTGGGTACTATGAATTTCCAAATTATTTAAGCTTTTTGTTTTTTTTTTTTAATGTCACAGAGCACTAGTTTGTTTTGGGAGTACTATATTGAAATATAAACCATGCAATAAATAAAATGACTATGATTAAAACCCGTTTTTTTTGGTTTGACTAGGAACTTAAAAGACAACAAGGCAACAATAAAATCATGAAAATCAAGGATATTGTCTCAGTTTTCTTATATAATCAAAGTAATCCACACATTTTGCATTTACAATCTGAAATCGCACCGAAAGACGAGTATGCCACTTACTTAATTGCAGCACCTGCAAGTCTTTCGCGTATTTTGTCTTTTGCTTTACACTCGAATCTTGTTTTATTTATGGTTAATTTTCTGGAACACTTTACATGGGTGAGTCTCAAGCCGATCAGCGAGTTTATAAATATATAGAAGTATATATAGAGTAAGTGTTAGTTGTAAGGTTTTTAAATAAATCATATAAATAGGTTGTTCTTGGTTTTCTTGCAGGCTACACCTTTACCGACTTTAGAGCAAGCGTTAAAAAAATCGCATAAAATTACGTTGAATTACATGTTTAAAATGAAGTTAAGTTGACATTTGCGTTAAGTTATGCAATCGATAGTTGTACAGAAGCTGAGTGGTAAACGGAGGAGCAGGTGGCATATAAAAAGTTGACTACAAATTTAAAAGTGCGATTAAATTTTAAAAGTCGTTGCTTGGTTGGAATGGAATGCACTCGATGGGCACGGCCTCTCCCTCTCTCTTAGAAATGATCTGATTTTTTCCCCGTTTTTAGTGATGACGCGGTGCAGCATAGACGGCTGCTGGCTGGGATTGGTGGGGCATGGGTACCGGTGCCTGCTGTCGCTGTTGCTGAGGCTGCGGCTGTGCCAGCGGTTGTGCCAGCGGTTCCATGTTAAAGTTGTTGATCACCTCGTAAGGGGCCACAAGGGGAGCTCCAATGCCCCAGGCATAGGGATTCTGGAAAAGAAGTCAATTTAAAAGGCTTCTACAAATAAAGGGAAAATAACAAATTTTAACAACAAAAAAATACTTTTTAGGCCGTGTTTTAAGATGCCCTTTAACTTATTTAACAATTTAAAAATACACAAGAATAAACCAAAACCGACTAATAACGATTTTTATAAAAAAATAAAGATATTAAGTTAAGATAAAGCTAAAAACTAAACGAGTCATTCTATTGGTTTTTATTGACCTGTATATAAATTGGTTATAGATTTCTATAATACAACTTTCATCGTCAGAATATTTTAAATTTCAAAGCCTTAAGCTTTGTTCTCGGAGCAGACAGAAACGACCAACAATTGCTAGCCTATTGCTAACATAATACCTACAAAAACAATATAGATGTAGACAAATGAGTGCTGTTCTCATACCTGTCCTGGAGTTGTTCCGGGTAACTGAGGCGGTCCCGCTTTGTGAAAAAATATCGGCGGCGGCGGCGGTTGGAGCAGCCGCGGTGGCGACATCAAATGATGCGGCGGAGGCGATGTGTAGAAACTAAATTGACTGCCATTCGAGCTGGGCGAGGGGGTGGGCGTGGGCAGAAAGGCCGCTGGGCCCAACTGATCCTTTAGGTCATGGAGCTGCTCCGGGCGTTTACAGCGGCCTTTGCCCAGAATCATAGTGCGCTTGGCGTAGGCGGCTTTCTCGAGCGGCGGCGACTGCTGCTCCGCAGCATTTGCCGCCTCTGGCGAAGATGGCGGAGTGGCCTCGGCCGCCAAAAGCTCCTCTCCGGTGCCGCCGCCTCTCCCCGGCTGTTGGTCCGTGTTGTTCTGATGATTGTATGCCATTATTGATAGATCCTCAGGCGGCGCTTGATGGGCCATACGCCAATGCATGTCCACGCCCATGTTGTAGAAGTATCTCAAAGTGCTCACATCCACTGGCAAATCCTCACCGTTCAGGTGCAGGGAACGACGTGGTTCTCCGACCCCGGGAACATTTAGCGGTGGCGGAGGAAGAGGCATGAAGGGGTGTGCACCCGGCATAGCTAAAGCTCCCGGTGGTGGTGGAGCATAACCACCGAAGGGCATGTAAACACAGCCCTCGGCTGTCGGGGGATGTGGTGTTCCAGGCATGGGAAATTGAAACTCCTCGGAAAGAGCTAGCGGAGACGAGGGCCACGGTGGCGGAGCCTGGCTGGGGCGACCCGCCAACAGGGGCAAATAGTTCATATATTGAGCGGGCGGTGGAGCAGCAGTCTCCTGGTTTTGGTTGGAATTCGATTTCTGTCCCTGAGCCCTCTGTTTCTGCGGCTGTTCCTCCCGATCCGTCTGCTCCTCAACCGGATTCTGGTTTTGCTGATCAGGATCCCGATGATCGCCCTGCTGCTCCTCCTGGTGGTGGGCCTCTTGATAGCAATTCTCCAAGGGAATGTAGCCCTGCATCGGCACCAAATCACACTTGCTGGGCTCAAAGTATTGCCCCATTTCGAACACCTTGTTCTTCTTCCATTTCGAAATCTTGTTGGCTTTGCCGACAAACTTGGGCAAATGCACTCGGTTCATCTGGCGCTGATAGCGGTAGGGCAACGCCCAAGGGCGGTATTCTTCTGGCGGCAGGGGATGCAGCGACTCATAGGGAACCTGGGCCAGCAAGAGATGTCCATGTTAGTAAGGTTTTTCTTTTTTATGGAGCAAGGTGCTTATCAACTAACACAAAAGAAAGACTAGCTTCGGATACCGAAACTGAAGGGCACCCTTGCAGATTAAGATTGATATTTTCGGAAATATAATCAAACACACATATTTACAGCAAACAAATTTAATCTAAGAAAATAGTTTTGTAAAAAATATAAAAACCACTCTCAAATATTTCAAAAATGAAGTCATACAATAAAAAATTAAATAAATTAAATTCGAGAACTTCTGACGTTTTTTTTTTTAACTGCATTTCAAAATATTAATATTAATATTATCAAATTTGATTTTAATTAGAACCATAAATATACAGCTCTGCAAGGGCATACATTAAAAAAACAGATAAGAAAAGCGGTACCCATAGCTTTTGGCCTAGCATCTCGGCAAAGACGATGCAGGCGGTCTTGTCTTTGGAGATGCTTTGAATGTGGCACGTGTACATCTCCGATTCGTACTCCAATTCCACCTTGCACTTTGCGCCCACCTGGAAAACAAATCACACGGCAACGAGACGAGCAAGAATAAAAGCTGGACGTATACTAAAGCGTTAAGTTTGGCGAGTGTGAAGATGGACATGAAAGTGTTTAAAGCTTGATGGGTTGACATGAAACATGCGTATGTGTGCTTAACGATTATTAAAATTCCACCCGAGTTTACCTTAAAGTTATAGTCATTGACGTAGACATTATAACGCTTGGCCTCCTTGCGTATGTCGTTCCAGCAATCAAATTCGATATTCCGATACATAAAAGGGTCCATTGACTTGGCCACCTTGTAGGGAAACGGTGTGATGCCTGAAAATCAACAGTGCAAGCCATTAGAAAACCGTAATAAGGATCTTGAATCGCTCGAAATAAAATAAATTGTATATTTTATAGGGTATACTGACCATCATACAAAAGTTGGCGCACACAGGACTCCAATCGGTTGGGACACATGGGCAGATGGTCGTTTGATTCGTGGCCACCAGTGCCAGGCAGTTTCCGATCCTCCTGTTGTTTCGATTCCCGTCGGCTTGTCTTTCGACTATTATTGCTCTGAATGCCACAGGTGCTGTGAAAATTGCACAGCATAAAATTCTCCAAAATGCAGTTGGTGTTCTCCGGCAGATCAAGCGCGAAAGTGTGACCATCGGAGCACTGAATGCCAATCATATAGCCCTGGTCATTGAACTGCACATCGGACTTATCCCAATCGAAAGAGTGTGGATGCAACATGATCTCCACGGCGAACGATACGTCGGGCAGTTTGAACAGCTGCTGGTACAGCAACTTAAAGCCGATCGCTGGTAAATACACAAAGTACCATATAAAGCAGCTAATTTATATAAATCGGCAACCACCTACACTGACAAATCGCGGCAGTTTCTATATAGTTTACTTCAAAGACCGAATCAAAGTGATTCTCGTTGTTGAAAAAGACCCGAAAGTTTTCCGGATAGCGTCGATTGAAAATTACACTGGTTCCCATGTTGTAGGGCTCATACAAAATCACATTGCGTCTGGGAATATGTAAGGCAATAAGGAAAATTGGGAGTTTGCACAAGTTTTTAACGTTATAACCATTCGTTTTTACACTTACCGATACAGGCAGGACATAGCGCGCAGTTCTGTCATTGTTCCATAGGTCTTGGGCTTGGACATGTCCTGCATGTAGCTATCAAAATCACCTGGGATGTCCTGCAGAATATAAAATAAGAATAAGTCGAAGCTAATATGGGGCAGTCTAATAAACTTAAATAATATATTCTAGTGAGATTTCTCTATTAACATCAAAACAAGTTTACATTCAATGAAGAGTTTTGAGTTTTGGAGATTCTTGTAATTTCTAAGGGTTTGTGTAAATGTGGTTTTGTTGAGGTTGTATTTCATTTTCCTTTTTCTTATGAAGTTTATAAATATTCGACTTATTCCCATAGATTGTCTGTTAGGGAAAAATAATTATGTGGGTGGAATCGCTACCTTCTCAAATATGCGTCGTTTTAGGGTCATGAACCGGACGCATTCCAGCCGGATTTCATAGTGCAACATCTGGGTGTCGTACATCTGCTCGGCGATCACCCGAAACAAACTGGAGGCGTCCCGGGCCGTGTGCTTCCGGTAGAGCCCGCGGCTTTCCAAGTACTGATCGTACGGATCCGGGGCCTGTCTGCTGCCGGACGTAATAGGGCGCTGCGCTTGCATGTCCATGACGACTTCTAAAAAAAAAACCATAAATACATTTAGTAACTAACATTCCAACACGATTTTAGGTTACCCATCCAGTCGCAGTTTCTTTTGGCACGAGAGTCTAATAACCAACTCTCTAGAACCAAATTAAACTATAATATTCCATTGCTTCAAGTCAAATTCTAAGCAATATGTTAATTTTTTCAAGGGATCGGTATCCCCACAGATTAGAGCGAGATAGCCATATTGAAGGTAAAATTTAAAATGGTGGCGTGCGAGGCATAACGAAGACAAAATAAAATGGAAAAGCAATAGGTAACGCTGACAAAGAAAACTTAAAAATTTGTTTATAATTTATTAAATCTGGCAGAACCTTGTTTTTCGTCGACTTTACGTAAAAACGTACTAGAACGATATTAAATAATACAACAATTTTTCGACTTAACTGGTATTCTGGTTTCTTCCGTCCACCGATTTGTCACTCAAATAATCAATAACTTATATTAGTTCTGCAGCACCCGCACTTGGCACCGTTACAGAGAAAAGAAATCAAGCAAATGGCAATGATCTTACCTTCCAGAAAATAGGAACTGAGTGTGAGAGAAGAAGCTTCCAGTGGTTGGAAGGATGTTACAAAAGAGAATAAACAATAGGGATGTGAACACCATGGCAGATCACAAGTTTAAGGCATGATTATTTTAAGTTTGTAAGGTTAATTAACAAATATTTGACAAAAAACAAGTGGATTCAAGTACATAAGATGACAAGAACATATCTTTAGACGAGCTTATATTAGGAATATCAAATCCAACACACTTATAATGAAACTTTACAAAACTGAGAAACAAATTAAAACTTGTAATCTAAAATTCTCTTTGGATCACAGGAATATTTAAATTTAAAAAGCAATGTTTTTGCGGCTAGAAAACTCTCTTACCGTTGTCTATCGATGACAGCGATAGCCGCATCATCTGTTCCGTTCCATCCCTAAAAGTGCCAGACATGCTTCGCAGCGTTGCTGTTGTTGTTGGCCCTTTTTTAAGGGGGTGGAAAATGACGCTTTCCACACGACGCGTTTTTGTTGTTGCCTGTGGCGGCTCGTCGCAGTTCGAAATTGAGAGTCAATGAAGCCAGGAGCAAACTTCCAGTTCGCGCTGTTACCGCGACATAAGTTGTCTGGAAGAGATGTGAGTGTGTGAGTGTGTGTCTTCTGTTCAGTTCTTTTTTCTTGTGTTAAGTTCCGATATTTGTTTATTGCTAGTAAATGTCGTTATTTGGTTATCTTGCGAGTGTGTAAACGAAACGACTATGATTTCTGTTCTCTCGGTGTTTCATCTACTTTACGCCATTGCCTTGTGTTTTTCCTCCTGCCACCCGACAAGTAAAAACCAAAATAATATATAATAATCACTCATTAACAAAAACAACAACACGTGGGCTCAACTACACAAGCACAGGCATACAACGAACGGGATGGGTCCGTTATGAAATTGGATGGAGTGCGCATAAGGAAGGAGAAAAATGTGCAGTTATTTTATTTCCATGCCGTAAAAATCAATAGGAGTGACAAAGCACGTGTACCAAGGCAAATCGATAAACCGTTAATCAAGTTTGTTGAACGCGTGTCGCTCCATCTTGCTCCTCCACGCGCTTTGTTTGCGCCCCCTCTCTTTCCCACGCTCGGGTGAATGAAATTTGTTGGTCCCTTCCCTTTCTCCAGTTCCACGATTTTCGATTAACTGGGTCAAAACTTGCCTCTGACATAAATATTATTTTTTTCGTGATATTCGTGATATTGGTTTGGCAGGTGTCGAGGTCAATGTCACGGTCTCTTTCGCAAAGTCGTCTGCTGACCTTCGAACCTTGCCTCGTTTTTGCCGACAATTAATTGATTAAATCCGGCCAATATATACATATATGGCCGTCTTATCAATATACCCCTTATACAACTATCCTGTTCTCGCGCCTATCTTATCGCCAAAAAGTGGGGCCTGAAACCGAAGTTGCCGGGTTTCCAGATAAGTGCTCCATTAGCCCCGTCTCACTCGCTCGCTAGTCTTGACATGTGTCGCTCAATCGCGACTTAACGCTTCATAAGATAAAAATAAGCGTTCTTGTTTCCGAAAACCCTTCTATTCATACTCAAAAATATCTGATAAGGAACATTTAAACTTAAATTTGTTGTGACTTTCAATATACTTTTCCAAATTAAAAACTATTCTGTTTGTTGAATTTCGCAATAGCCAAACGTGGCCTACGGATCAATGTTTTTGAGCTAAAATTAGGTGAATTGAACATAATTGAAAGTTTTCATAAATTTATCTTATTTATTTTTCAGAATATACCCTTCAAAATTAAAACAAATTCTTATATACATATACCAAAATTTTGGATTTGTTACCTTTGTTCTTGAAATAATTTCGCAAAAACTAGTTTAAGTGGGCTGTTGTTCTTGGTTACGGTTAAATACATATATACACTTAACATGTAAAATATTGTTTTTTCTAGGATAGGTAAACGCAATTTCATGAGTTTTCGAAATTCGGAATCACTCGAGAGTTTCCTTCTGCTCTTTTTCTCTGATGCAATTGTTTGCCGGTCGGCGGCAAAGTATTTCTGTTTGCTGCTTTTAGTTGCCTTCGAACATTTTAGCTTGACGCGTCTTTGCTGAAAAAAGGGGAAAAAGGTAAAGAATAGAGCAGAAGCATCAGCCCAAACAAAACAAAGAGAATTCGCTGACCAAGAGAACCATTTGCCAAATGTGAATTGTGCATGTGAAATATCTTTTTTTTGTTTGGCTGCCCCGAACCGGTTATTTTATTATCTCCACTCGGTTGAACCGCACACAGTGGTGTACCCAAAAATTTGGATCACCCAACTCTCAGTAAAGTGCCTGTTATTCGGACAACGAATGTGTTTATAGGGCAGCACTATATTTTGTAGGCTAGTAAATAATTTTTGATAGTATACTCGACTTTCTATAGCCCGAACATATCGGCCACAAAAAATATAGGTTTATATAAAACCTTTGAGTTTTTAAAGTAAAAAAGGTTCAATTGAATATTTATAAAAAAATGTTATTTTCTCCCTATAAAAATGTTTATTTGTTGGTACTACAGTTAAAATAGTTTTCCATATAATACAAAAATTACTAAGACTTTTAGGAACTTGGTTGCATGCTACGGCATATAGATCTTATATCTTTTTCAGCTAAATTCATTGAGTATAAATTTAATAAACCTATATATAATTTGTATACAATGACTTAGCTTGAAAATCTCAATAACCTCCATGTGATTTACTGAAAAATAAATGTTGCGTGCTTAAAAATAAAGTGTATTGCTGCCTTAAAAAACAAGATTTCTTTTTTTCGATTCAATAATTTAGCTTTACTTAAATTTGTGCTTTTCTTTTGGTTTTCTTTTTCTTTTCACATATTGCTTTGCCAATCGAATCGGTAAAATACCACTTGCCACTTGTTGTTGTGTCAGTCGCAAGATGCAGCCGATTAACAGTAGCGGCACCAACAGTGGCGGCGAGAAAAATGAGACCCGCATGCGCCGCAGGCCCATACGTAAGCTATTTTTGTCACTTAAACTGCCTTGTTGTGAGCTTTCCCCCGACTAACATTTTCCCACTGCTTCATAATATTTGTTTTTAAACGATTGTCATTAATGTTATGTTAACTTATTAACTTATGCTAACCTACAATAGCAAGGTCACTCAATCTAATTTATAAGAACTAACTACTGTATTTTTTATAAAAAAATTAAAGTAAACGACTACAGATAAAAAGTATATTTGGTAGTACTTAAAATTTTCCCAATTAAAATGCTTGAAACTGAAATTTACACAGCCGCCACTGTGAAATGTAATTTTATTCGCTACTTATTTAACAAACAATCCTAATGGCCTCTCTCTTCGTTTGTCCCTTTTGTTTTACTTAAGTTTATTTTAGTTTATTTGGTTTCGCTTTGACATCTTTTATTGCTTTTCCCATAATTTGCCGCACGCTATTTTTAGAGCTCCGTAAAATGCATTTCGCAGCAATTAGTTTAATGCAAAGTATTAATATTTGTTTGTTGGATTTTTACACTAATTGCATTATGCTAACAATTGGTTTTATTTACGTGACCCTGAAAACCAAAGTTTAAGGCCAGCGGCAAGCAGTGCGGCATTCGCCCCGTACCGCTGCACTGCTTAGCCCACCTAGCTTAGATATAACTTCTTGGTTGAGTTGGCCCGACTTCACTTGACTCCCGACTTACTGCCATTTGTTTATTTTGTGTAAACACGCCAGCGGTTATTTTTTTTTTTTTTGTGTTTGTGCAATCGCCAGTTCGGCTGCAAGTGCAATTTGCAATGGCACTTGCAGTTGCACTTTCATTGCCATTGCCAGATGACTTAGAGGCTTAACGGTTCAGCGCCGTCAGCTGTTTATGCGGAGTTTAATCGATTGCATGAAAACCACAGTAGAGGTCAACCGCATAGCACCGCCAACTTAAGGGGTTTTTGATTTGATCAACCAATATTGAGCTTCATTTCTATAAGGCTGAATAAGCCATACTAATAAGTTTCTGAAGATAAAACAAAGTAATAGATTCACCAAAAAAATGTTATTATTAACAAGTTTCTGCCTTCAAAATATTTGTATTTTATTTTAAGACATCATTTTTTAACGACTTAGAAGAAATACCATAAAATTCTTTCCGAACGTTTTTCCTATTTATTTAATAACCTACAATTAAATCCCGCAACGGTGGTAATAACTTGGAGTATTTATGAGCTAATAACTCGACCGAAGCTGTATGGACAAAGCACGTCATTCGTGCATTGGGCAACATAATCGATATCTTCTATCGCTTATGACTTACCCAATGAATCGTGAATTGAATAACTTAACCTAGTAACATTTAGTTTGATGTTGTTGAAGCTTTTGTTTACGGCATTGTTTACAAACATTTTCAGTCCAGTTGCAGTTGCATTCGTTTTATATTTATTTATTTTCATTGCCGTTGTCGGCTTCCCTTCTCACTTTGTGTTTTTAGAGGCAGCAGCGCATAACGGCTTTTTGAGTGCCCCGCGCATGAGCATTTAATCATTTTCGATTCATCATTGTTTTTACTGTCTTTGTTTACCCTTTTTGAGTGGTTTTTGGCCATTTCGATCTTTTGGCTCAAGGGCTTACACGCGCCCACCTCCATAGAGACTGTTGTGTTCATATTTATAGGGCTACAACTAGTTCAATATATAATTTTATAATCAGTATAAATTATTGAAATGAATTAAATTCAGGGCACCCTATCGTTATGGACCTCAAGCTCTTAACTTTATTTATTTGTAACATTATGAAAATTAATATTTAACAGTCAAATTTATTTTAAATTCTCTGTGCTATTATTGGTATCTCGTCTGTATATTCAGGGGTGCTCAAATTGAGCAGCATTTTGCGTAGGTGTCAAGAGCTTTCTTAGACCCAAAAGCGCTCGTTATGACGTCAGTGGTGCTGAATGCATGCTGCGTGGTAAACACTCCAGTCAATATTGGCATTAACACCTCATCTTTGGTTTCCACTTAACAGACAGCGTCATTTGTTGTCTTTGGCAAATCTATGGGAATTAGGACCTTGCTGCAAATTGACTATGGGAAATAAATAAATTAATTGGGTCCACTTTACCACTCACAGACCATTAAAATTCTATTGAGCTATGTTTTTTTTTAAGAAAACCACAGTCGAACTTCTCAAAGTTAAACTGCAAGCAAATATCTTATCCTAAAACTTATTTCTTACATAATAATAACAATACTTTTCTTCCAAAGCAAATTTTATAAGGGTGAATCACATTAAAAAGGAAATAAAAAAAAACAAATCTATGTAAGAAACTAGTTTTTATTATTAAACTTCTCAGACGGTTAACACCTTTTTTGCACAACCCCCAAAAATCCGGTTCACTTTTTTGCGCTCTTTCCAAAACACAAACTATGTTAATATATATTTAAGAGGAGGCACATAACATATGTGTTTATATAGAGACCTCGATTCGGCGCGTTTCTGAAGCAATCCAATAAGAAACTGTGGCCCAGCCATTCAGAACTTAGTCGACATTGATAATCTGTTGGGAGAAATAATCAAAATTTGGAACACAAAATTCAGTTTTGATATTCCTTAATCGGCGGTGACTATGAAAATGTGGCTGACTTTCCAAAGAGAACACGTTGGGAGTGAACTTCGAGCTGCATTAATATAGATATAGAAGCACCGATTTCAAAATTATGGATCGGCTGCTGGGCGGCCAAGGGGGGCGGTGTGGGCGTGGCACTTACTGCGGTTACGCCCGACTCGTGAACACCTGTGATGACGAAAGCCCAGGTGAGGCAGGTATGTCTGTGTTTCCCATCAGAGATTTGGAGAATTAGAGAATTAAGGAATTAGTGAGTGAGTGAGTGAGTGAGTGACTGAGTGGAGCGGCGAGAGGGAGGGAAAATTAACACAGAATTGTGGACTTGGAATTGTTTGTTTGCTTAGCTACTAAATGTTTGCCCAAATAATTGTTGACATTTGTTATGATAACCAATTTCTGACGCCTGCTTAATGTTCGGCTGACACACGGTGAATAATTTGTGAATTAGCAAAAAAGATGCTTCAAAGATTGCATTCTTTCGATTGCCATTAAACTTGTAAACGAAAGGCTTAACTTATTTCTTCAAAACTTATGAACAAAATAAATACAAAATAACTATATACATGAATATACATGAAGTAATGGCTTATACATAAATAGGAAATGTTTCTAAAGAAATTTCATGTCTGATTTAGGTAATTAAGGAGCTATTCTTTCCCTGGAATTATCTTTTTAATTAACGCCAGAAAATTATTGCAATTTTAGATCAGATAGCAGATATTTCGTAGACATAGTTTGTTGCGCTAGCAACAAAATTTCAAAATTTCCCCTAACAACTAATTTGACTAATTTGTCTATTATTTATCGCTTAACGTCTGACTCCTTGAGCAATCCGCGAATTGTTGACACTGTCATTAGGCTATTTTATCAAAATTACAATTGACTTTTATGGCATTTGCTGTTCGCTTTTTACAGTCGGCTGACTGCCCTCTGGGAATTGAGTTATCAGCAAAGAACCAAACACACAAAAAGGTGATCATATTTAGCTGTGTGGGCGGGCATTGTAAAATAATTAAGCTGCGCCGCAATTCGTTTGAATTGTTGGTTGTTTTCGACGTTGATAGAGGTTTCCCCATAATGCCTGCGATAAGCACCGGTCTAGAGCCATGCGATTCCAGATAATATCCGTCATTTATGGATGAAAGAATATCTGAATTTGGGCCAATGACTCAGTCTTCATTGGGTCAAGATTGGTAATAGTAAACAAATCATATAGTCATCCCCCAATCTTAGGGTTCCACTGCGTATTAGCGAATAGCGATGCCAATTCCCCTATCGCAAAACCGTAAAACCATAATATTAGAGTGTTGAAAATTGTTGGATAGATCAAATCGTTTTGGAATTGAGTCAAATTTATAACTACTCATAAAACAGAAGCGGAAATGGAATTACAGTTGGGGCCTTAGATTTTATTGGCTAGTTTTGCTTTACTGGGTGAGCTCTATAAATCTATATTTGTCGTATAATAAATAAGGTTTCTTGTATAATCTTATGAATTCTCATACAACAATTTAATCAGTTTGTAAAGTGTATTTCACTTTCAATTTTGTTAGCCATTTTAAAGTGATTTCTCCAGAATGTGCTCGTTTGGGGCCAATAAATCGCGGTGCTTTCTTATGCTTTCTTAACGAAATAGTTTACACTTAACTATTGCACATTCTGTTGATCTTTTAACAATAGGCCATAAATTGGAGTTTACCTACTGTCAAGATTGTTTGGCTCAATAATTTTATGCGAGATATGCTGGGTTCTTTTTTATGTGAAGTATTCGTAGATTATTGTTATTTGATAATTATTATTATTTTATTGCCTATTGAAGTGTTATTAACTCAGTTTTCGTGTCAACTTTTTAATTAAATTTCTTATCACTGCTCTCCAAACTTTGGAATAGCAAAATTCCATAGTATTATTGTAATCAAAGGCCATAGACTTATTATTCTACCAAATTCTTATTGGCGAGAACTTCCCATATCTCAGGGGAACTTTCCTTTACGTGAGTGAAACCACCCCCTTCTATCGAAGGGAAATTCTCAAAGATAATGCATGAAAATTTTGTTTATTTTAATGATAACTTTCGATCAGCTATCGATGAGCACTCCACAGTTGTAACGCTCACGAGGAGGAAGTGATAATGAGGTGATCCAATAAAAAGACAGTGGCGCTAACTTGTCAACGACCACGTCCGTCCGACAATTGTTGTTCAAAAAGCAAGGTCAGGGGCAAGGCCAGAAGCCAAACCACCCAAAATAAAAAGTTAAATAAAAACATTTCAAACGCCAAACGAGGAAACATTACATAAACGCGTCGTACACACGTATCCCCGTATCTATGGAAGGGGTGTATCTGTATCTGTATCTCTATCGGTATCTGTATCTATGGCTGGGAATACTAATCAAGGCAAATGACGCGTGTCGTTGGCTTTTGTCTCGACTCTTCAAAAGACCAAAATCGAAATCAGAAAAGCGTTGCCGTTGGAATGATTAAACCCGTTGATAAATTGCACAAACCACGAAATCAAAAAAAGAAAAGAAAAAAAAATAAACAACGAAAAAACACCTGAGAAGCACTGGGAATGCACTCGACGTGATACGAATCGCAACGTTTCTTCCGAGGATTCCGGGTAGGGTTGTCAAACTTATATCAAAACAGTGTATATGGACTAAAAAAAAAATGTTGACAACCCTTACCATGCAATACAATAACTTATTGTTTTTCATACACCAAAAATAGAGTGACTAGACTTGTCTTGTAGCGCTAGAATAAGAATAACAATAAATAATAATAATAATTTATTAATAAAACGTCTTTGTATATAAATAATGGCAATCCTACCCGGAAGGTTCACATTTTAAGAACTCTTATTCAAGGATAGCTCTTAAGACATTTTTTCGCTTTAATTAATAATAGAGATTTCGTCCAAAGTTCCCCTCCGATTAGATTCGCATGTATGCTATATATCTGTGTAAATACAGGCTCCACTCAAGGTTTTGACCATGTCCATCCCTGCAGTTCCCCCCTTTGGGTTCCTGGACTTCACTTGTGTGGTACTTCACATCAAGATCATGTTTTTATGAGCCGTATATGACTGAGATAATTTTAGCCAGGTACGTGACGACTGATAATGCCAAAGGAATCGAAATTGAAAAACGAAATCGGACTAAGGAAAGTGGTCAGGAACCAGGAAGGGGTGGTTCGATCAGATGGATGAAGCAAAAACCACCTGACGGAATTTCAATCTACGCACGTTTGGTGGGAATTCCCTTTACTGTCGATATAGGGTCGATGCACTACGATATGGCATTTAAAAACCACGCGACAAACAAAGCACTCATAAGGAAATGAATGGTATACAAAAAAACAAAGAACTAGAGAAAATATATAATTGAGATAACAAATCTTAAGGAAAGAACATACTTTGTATCATAAATCATAGTGGTTTCCAACTAAATGCACTGGATAGAGCATCCTTATTGTCGCTATGGAATTCATATTTCCCCAATCGATTGTATCTCTCGAGTGGCCAAAGGATGAGGTTCTGGAAGGGGGCCTGTGTCTTCTGATTTCGGTTTTAACTTTGCGTCATCGAAAAGTACTTATGTCCAGCAAGATTCTGCCAGGTTCGATCGATTGATAACCATTATCTCACCGTGGCCAGTGGCCTTTTCAACGACTCTCAATGTTCAGTCAACTTGACTAGTTAGTGGGATCAGATCGGAACCGTAGGAAAACAATATATGTGAGTCACTCATGGTCAGATGGAGTCAAAGAACTTGTTCAGGTGACCCAAACGGTATTGATAACTCCGATTATCTTTAGCCTACAAGTGTTGCTTTGGTCTTGAATTGTACTGAATCGGACAAATTCCCAAATGGTAATGTTAAATTATATTTAATGGATACACTCAATTTGATCATTTATATATTTATACCTTTCACAACACAAAAATTGATTATCAGTTTTTTAAACGTTCCTGAAAGAAATCTAATGAAAATCTGAAAATCTTTAAAAACTTATATCACTTTTAAAATAATAAATAGAAACCAATTTATTGCAACATTTTTAAAATTTTTATATTTCAACTAATGGCTTTGCACCTGCAATCTCGTAAATCCCGGCACATCCACGGAGATACCCGGCACCCAATTGACGGGTATTCCACCTAGTATTCCTAAACGCTGCGGGTCTTTACCGCAATGACTCATTACAGCCATAGCCAAATTGCTTGTCTGTTTTCTATCTAAGTATCTTTGTATCTCCCAGGTTTTTTTTTCCTGTGTTTAATGTCTGTCGTTTTTTTCCTTTGGTGGAGAAACAAAAAAAAAAAGGCAAAGTAACGTAATCGTTTGTCATACAACGAATGCTCGTATGCAATTAATATGCACATCTTGCGCGATAAGATTGTGTCGAACACATCTGTAGATCTTTTTTTCTGGTTTTTCGCAAACATTTTATTGCATTGGCCTTTTGTTGCTGCCACCTGTCGTTAGTTAGGTGTGCAACAAAATTCCCTAAAACACAATTAAAGCTCATTACATCTGTATAATTGGTTGGAATTTAGATGCGGGGTGGGTGATGGGGCTCAAGCCAAAGGGACGTTAGCGTAATAATTCATTTTGCAATTTGCAGCTGCTTATTTCATTTCAATCGCGTGCAACGCTCAAAACAGGTCTCTCAATCCCTAGTTCAAGTTGAAGGTTTTCCCACACTAAAAAAAATGTATTCACAAAAGTTTTAAAATTGTAAAGTGTTTTTTTTTTTGAGAAGAAATTGCATGTTATTTGGCTGGTTTTTAATATTTGATTTAAATACATAACAATTATCGCTTTAAAAATGATTGTAAAAAGTGTTAGGGGTACCCGGCAGTGTGACCATGCCACCAAATAAAATATAATATTTGGTGGCATGGTCATACTGCACTTTTCTATATAAAATCCAATATTAGTTAAAATTGATTTTTAGTTTTAGATTTAGATTTTTAGATATTGACTTTAGCTTTGAAACGAATTTAAAATTTCTTATTACTTTTTTAATTTAGATTTTTTGTTTACAATGCACCATTTTTGTTCTGTGTAGATAAGCATAGGCTTGGGTGAAATTTGTGGGAGGGTCAAATGCGCCAAAGGGGCAGAAGTCTACAATTTACTGACGGAACTAGCGGCGATCCGCCGGCGATAGTTGATCGTAATTATCTATCTGCCAGACAATTTGATTGAACGAACGCCCATCCCCTGGCCCCAAAAAAACACCTCTTCCACCAATTTTTCAGCCCCTACTGTTTAGTTCATCAATTGCCAATCGATACACTACGAGCGATTTCATTTGAGTAATTTGCTCGGAAAACACAACGAAATTGACAAACAAAAAACCCAGCGAGCTCAACGATGTCAACTATGTAAATGACCCACCGCCGCCTGTCTCTCCCCAAAGTTCCTCATAATCCGTAGTATCTCTGATAAGCGGTAAATGTATCTTTTGTCAGCTTGTTTGCATTTATTTTATTGTTTTATTTTCTCCCGCTATTTGTTCGCTTGTGATCGATATTGTACTTCCCTGTTTGAGTTCAGTTGGCAACTGTACCTCAAAAAAACAGGGAGGGGGTCTGGCGAAATATTGCATGTCTCACACAATGGATATGTTCTCGAGGGAAGTCCCCCACGGGGATATTTTCAGATCAATTCCTTCTTTGTTAAAACCATGAATATTTACAGAAAACGAAGGTTAAAGTAGTTATACAATTTATCCAGTTTGGTGGGCCATTATGTAGTTGTTACTACTATTTAAAGTGAATATAATTCTTTGAAATGAACAAAAAAAAATTCTTGAAACTGAGCAAGTCATTTAAGTATGCTTAAAAATACATTAAACGTAATTCGTTTAATAATGTAAAGATTGAGAATTCCCAAAGCTACAGCATTTTACAAAAACAAACAAAAATGTGTCTAAGTACTGCTCTTGAGAAAGACGATTGATGTCCCAAATACGCAAATTCGCTTCCAGTTGTAGTAAACAGACATGAGTTTACCTTCTTTCTTCGTGTATTTTTGTTGACTTTGGGGCTTATAATCAAAAACTATTTGTAAATGCGGTGCCATTCGTTTGGTTCATTCATTCATGTGGTCATCCATTGAGATCTGGCTCTTCACAACATCCTGAAAGCCAAGCGAGCTCAATTCTCAATTCCGAATTCAAATCTTAATTAAAGCCCCGCGGGGGCTTCCAATCGAGACTCCATACGCAAGATGTTTGGGCGTACGTTTTCGGCGTTTTGTTTTCGGGTCTTGGACTTGGACTCTCTCGCACATTTCATCCGGGTGCGGAAAACCAGTTTTGTCTATCGAAAAACGATATAAAAAAAGCTTAAAATAAATAAATAAAATAAAACGAAACGAAATCCAAGTAAAATAAAGTACACATGTTGGATAGTTTTTTTTTTTTTGATGGTTTCGTTTTGGATCTTGGCACATACACATACCAAAAAAAAATTGTCAAATCGAGAGTGTGCTTCACAATCGAGTGCCAAAGTTTAAAACACTTTCCATGTTTGTTGGCCCCCGTCTTTTCGTGGATTTACTCTTACCTCTGGGTCAAACAGTGTCACAATTAACAACTTTGTTGTCTATTTTTGGTTTAGTAATCTATTTTCAGACGTAAGAGGCATTATTAGAGGATTAAGAGCGGATTAAAATGGAATTAAAATATGAATATATTAAAAAAAGGCTAATTACGATTAGTGTTTATGTTTTATAATCTGGTTTACACTATTAAAATATGTAGTTTTCCTCATAGGTAAATATAATTTATTGGCAGTTGAGAAAAACTGGTTCATCTTCTAAGAATTTGTTTTGCTTTGTACAACATAATCTTAAACTTAATCTATCTTTTTCTTGGATTGGTCACAAGCCTTCAAACTAATCGCCATATCGGTCCAAAAAGAATGGTCAATTAAAGCGAAAGGTATTCTTGATTAGATTTACCTTTCAAAATAAATATTTATTAATTTTCTACAGATGTAATCTTTGAAACTGGGCAATGAAATCGTACAGTGACAAGTTCGTAAATCTTATCAAATGATGTAGGTACGAGCAATAACACATACATATATTCCTTGATCGGATTTGAATTTTAGTTAGAAGTTTTAATTTCATTTTGGGGTTTTTTTTTCTTAAATTTAAATGACTTTGGATGGGCGTTTTCAAATGATATACAGTTAAATATATTTTAAATTCTTAGTAATTATAGGTTTATAACCTAAAGTTTTTTCTGCTACTCAATTGATTTTTGTTTAGTAAGCAAAATGTTAAAATTCATTATTATAACTTAGCTTGAAATAAAATAAAAAAACTTATGACGCACTTATTTCGTGTAACAGTTGAACTTGTAAATCATGATTATATTCCTTGTGGAAATTACGAGCACACATCAATTGTCGACTTGTTGACCGATATAAATTAAAATACTTTTCGGTTACAGTGTTTAATATTGAAATATTATCTGTCGCAAATGCGTCAGAAAAAGGTGCAAAAAGGGTTGTTGCTGATTGTAAATCATGGATAATACTCTGGTGGAAATCACGCGTTCGCATCACTCATACGACCCGTTGCCCGCGGTACATCATGAGCGCGTAATGTGCCAACTAACTGTCAAAAATCGTTTTCAATTACCACGAATCGCCACGAACAATCACGAAGTTTTAGCCGAAGTATTGTCGTCTAGTTTCGCCAGCGGTTCGCTCACCTCTTCGGCTTTTGCCCGTTCTAACGGTCTACGCGATGAGCGCCGCGTCGCAGCAGCAGAGACGCCGGCGCAGGTGATCTTCTCTGCGAGGTTTTCTAGTTGCATTTTCCTCATGGGGATTTTTTCTGATCCCCCAGTGCACATCCTGGATCTGATCAAATTTTTATTTTTAAAATCTTTATTTTTTGAGAGTTTTCAATCTTACATTTAAAATTTTTTTTAAATATCCAGAATAACTCTCGAAAAATGAGCCTTAGTCACAAACTGGAAAAGATTGTAATGAATTTAAGTCTCTTTAACGGACGCTTCTTTCTTAATACAATAGTATAAAGATAATCAATTTTCTTGGGTCTTAGATTTTTCACGTATTTCTGATCTTATGTTCAAAATAATTCACTTTCGTAACAAGCTGGAAGTTTTCTTAAGTCCTAAATATATATTTCCAAGCTTTAATATTCCTCAGGCAGTACAAATGTTATATTTGTATATCTTTGATATATTAAATTGTATCTTAAATTAAATTGAACTTCCTACAATGATTAATGGATTAGCCTGTGAAATTCTTTGAGTGGATCCTTTTTTTCTAAGAAATTTTGTGTATTTTTTGACACATTTATAATAATATTTCGATTCTTCAGTTAGCTCCGCTTCTCTTCTTTGGGGAAATCTTTAAATCTATTATCCTTTAGAGTCATCTTCTGTTTTTAACACTGTCATGCCCACTGTTGCCTACAGGAAACATTGTCTTTGTATTTTTATTTAATCCGGGCATGAAAGGGTTAACTACTTAGGTTATACAAAGCTTGAATTAGTCTTAAACGGTATTTGAGTAATGAACACTTCTCCCTGATTATATGATTTTTCTGTGAGCTTACTCTCTCTCTCTCGGCCATAAAATAAACCTCCTCTCTTTGATAACCCGATGTTTTCTAACGGTTAAGATATTGAAGCCTCTGGGTTTTCGTTGTGAATTCATTCATGCACTCGATATGCGATCGCTGCTGATAACAGGCATAGTCGGGAGCGTAAAAACGCTCACCTGTCGTACCGCTCGGCACTGCCGATGCCGGCGTTGCTGCCGCAGTCGCTGCCTCGGCCGACGTCGACGTCAACACTATCTCTGAGAGCGGGTCTCGATCCGAGTCTTATCATGTCCGACGACAGGCCCAAGTGGCTTATTGATTCGGGCCAGATTCGGGCGTCAGCATCGTCAGTTTATATTTGTAATTTTTGTTTTTGACTTTACTGTTCCCCGCGAGCGATGAGCCCGCTCTGCCGGCGTCGCTGCCTCAGTCGGCGTCGCAGTCGGCGCTAAATGGAAACGCTTTGACGCGTTATAATAACAAGTGTTTGCCGTCTTTGGACATTCAGTGTGCGATATCCCGGCGGACGGTGCAGACAGCGTTTTGCCTCACACGATCCGAGCAAAAATTACACCATAATCCTATATGAAAAACACTTAAAGTTACATTTAAAAACTGTAAAAGTAACGCGATTATAGTTTTAAATTGAAACTTAAAACTACATTTTTTTTACTGTGACAAAAAACAAAAAGTACAAAATAAAAGTCATTACAAATACAAAACATACCTCAATCAGTAGTTATTTATACGTGCTAAAAGTGCCCAAATAAAAGTTCCCAAAAAAAATAGCAACTAAAAAATAATAAAACACACAGTGAATTTAACAACCTCTCAAAGAAAATACAGCTGATAAAGTAAGCCCAGATTTTAAACAATCTTCTCGTTAGTGAAAGGTTGAAAGGCGGAAATCAATGGAATAGGAATCTTTAAGGCATTATTGCTATTGCTACCTTTAATTGGGCTCTTGAAAGCGAACAGAATCCGTTCGAATCTCATATTTCTAGTCTTTCGTGTCGTTTCTCCCACTCGCACCGAATTGGTTAACAAGTTTTTGGCAATACTTTTTTGTTTTTATTTGGGCTTTGCCAATCGTTTGTCATTGATCGATGGTTTACAGTTGGTGTCGATTTCCTCAGATGATCTCACACTTTGGATCGTAAATCTTTCTTTTTATAGGAGTATCATAGTTTTCATTCAGAAGAATTGTCTGCAATTCTTGTTCATTTAATGGCAACTTATTTTTCTCAACAATTTTTATTTCTAAAAGAAATATTGGTCTCTAAAAACAACTACCAAAATTTGTCTAAATTAAGACTTTGACACATTTAAATGCAATCAAAATTCTACAAGAAAATCTCCACTTCATTTATCAACTCCAAACTGGCTGTCATTAATCAAATCAAAAAGTTTGTTGAGATTTTTATATGAAAACGTTTTCTTGTTCGCTAATGGAGGCTTAAAACAAAATTATTAAAATACTATAAATAATATGCACACGTGTATAGAGAGCAAAAACAAAAGTATATGTATGAATAAAAAAAAATAAGCTTTACAAAACTCGAAACAAATTGAATCGAAAGGCTGAAAAGCTTTGAGTTTATGCATAGTTAATACAAAGAAGAAAACCAAACCGAAACAAAACAAAACAAAAGAAAAATAGCATTAACAATAATAATTAATTTATGTTTGCTGGTATTTCGTTTTCACGGCCAAATTGCATTTTAAGTTGGCTTTTCGGATTGAATTTATGCTTTGGCGGGGGGTTCAATGTCTCCACGTCTAGGGTAATGGTAACTTTAATTTGAATTCGATTCGATTTGATTTGATTGGATTTCTCCCTTTTGAGAATCTACAAAAGCCGACTTCCCCAATTTTCCGGCATGTATGTAATATAGTAGACGACGACGGAGTGACCAACTGCTGCGTGTAGTTAATGAGTTTCGCTCGCACTTCAATCTGATTTCTAGTAAGCCAGTATTGACGTTCAATTGCTTTTGTTAAGCTCACTAAGGCGGCTGCAGATTGCAAACTGGGTAACTGGGTTGGCAAGGTCGCCGGTGGATCGCACGAGGCTGAAATTTTGGGGCGGGGAAACCCCAGAAATGTATGAGCTTCAAGCAGAAGAATTTCCTAATTTCACTTATAAAAGCTATAATAGCTATTTTTTAAATCGTAAAGCTTTTCAAATAAAAAATATATTTAAAAAAAATCAAATCAAATCACACAAGGCTCTTGTTTGAAATAATGTTATTTAATTATCTTATAATCACTTTTTTTTTACTCAGTACTAAAGGATGTTTAATCTTAAATCACAATGATTACAAAAGCAATCATTAAAGTACATTTAATCTGTTCAAAAACAATTGTGTGGGCTTTGGCAGGAAAGATTCACACCTCTCGAATTCTGAGGTGAGCAAGAGCCAAGCAATTATCGATTGGAGATTTGTCAATATAGTGAATCAGTAAAACATTTTATTTTAATTTAGTGCAATATTACTCATACGTTTAATGGATTATATCATCCAGCACTCAAAGAGTTGATAACTTTTTATCAGGTAATAAAGAAATCCTGAGAGAGTCATGAACTAAATATATTAATTTGTAAATCAATAGAAAGGAGATCATAGTGACTCACACTGGATGGCTGACTTCTTCTACTGGCCAATCTTCCCACGAGTTAGATTCTGAATACACCTTATGCATATGTATATTGTACAGGGCACCTGTTCTGTTGTTTTAATTTTGCTCTGAGCCGAAAAGGCTGTTTTTTGTACACGCATTGATGGCAAGTTGAATGACATTTGAAACAGTTTCAGTTTTGGTCTCATTTCCAGTTTTTCGATCTCAATTCGTTACACTTTACACCTTAGAAAGAATTATAAATATATAAGCCAAGCCGGTTAGGTGATTACTTGTCTGAATAATTTTGTTTTCGAATTTACGGCCAAACAATTTGTTTGTTTCGCTTGTTTTGGTACAGGCATAACTTTGTACATTTATATATTTTTTTGGTCTCTAGGGCTGACAAGGCAATTCATTAACAAAATTATTGTGTCCAGAATCGAATTCGATTTCACCTGCGTCATGCGCAACAAAAAAAAAAAACAAAATAAAAGCCAAGCCGTAAAACCCAAACAACAACAGCAGCGAATCCCCATATGAAAGACTTGTTTATTTAGTTTTGATCTGTTGCCAGGGCCCAGAAAATGATTCTCTGTGAAGTGAAATGAAAAGCGTTTTTATCTCGAATGCGATTGTTTTTTTTTATTATTATAATTTTTTTTCTTTTGCCTAAAGTTCGTTTACATCGCATGCAAATGAGGCGGTGAGATGAGCCCAACTTGTGTTCACGTGAACAATTTGCATATTTATGCATGCTTTTTATTGTGAATAAGCAATATTTTGTATATTACGTAGCCGTCCAGTGGGACGCACGTTTTTGTCGCCGCATCGTGAGAAATGTATCATAGATAGCAAAATCCCATAAGAAGATTGCGTTCATTATTTCAAATGCTAAATACCGGCTAGTTGGCATTTAATTGGATATATTTGAGCGGTTTTACTGGCAAACGAAAAGGGGTAGATAATTTTCTTGGCACTGATCTAATCATTTTTTTAATTTTTTAATTCTTAATACGGCTAAAGACTTTTTGTAAGCTATAGATTAGCATTTTATATATATTTTTTCTGTTTAAGCGTTATATACCATTGCCGTATACCCATATACCATTGCAAACCGGGTATGAAATCCCATTTAAAATGCATTTCCTAGTACGAAAGTACTTGCCACAGGGGGGCAAATTAAAAGTGAAGCAAAATAGCTTTTAATGAAGCCTGGGAACAATTTAATCATAAAACATATGTTCGTGTATATATCCTTACATTATATATCTGACCGAGAAGTGTGCAAAGCGACTTTTTAAGCGCACTAAATAGAAATTAGCCCGGGGCATCATCGCACATTTAATATTTAGCGCACGTTTTGCTAATTAACGCCGACAATGACTGTGGGCATTCTTGGGTTAAATGTGCGCTATATGACTACTTGGACATTTGTATTGTATTCACAATCATAGAAATCTCGCCAAATCTTCCAATTTATTTTTATTTTTATTATATATATTATGTATTATATATCATTAATCTTTTGCTTGCAATCTAATCACTGCTGTGCAGAATTCAAACAAAAGTAATTAAATTCCAGTAAATTGATTTATTATCAGTTTTACTTTAGACTTCTCACTTCAACCCAGGGATCATTCCCAGAAAAGATTGCTTGGTTTATGGCATTTTTTTATTTTCGGCAACTCCTATGTCACCCTTTAAAACGAGATCTTCATACAAAGCCCTTAGATAAAGATGTTTTATTATGAGGCGCCTCATCGTAAACTATCTTGTGAGTTCTAAGATTACTGTCTGGATCCTATTCTTACCATTTTTTAGTGCCCAAAATAGTTGAAAATCTTTTTTAAACTATGCCATAAAGAAATTATGTTTTATTTTGAATAATACAAATTTGGTTGTATTTTTAGATAATGGCCTTTTTAAGAGTCCCTTAGAATAAATGGTTGTTGATTAGTTTATTTTTTTTTATTTGTAATCTGTTATAATGCTCACATCTGTTTTCAAATTTTTTTTGTTTATTGCTAACAAATTTTTGGGTTTAATTTTATTCCACTTCTAAAATTCACAATCACAAAATAATTGAGTAACAAAAACTCTCGTGTTGGCATTTAAGACCTTAACTAGTTTTTATTAATTTTAATGTTTTTTTTTTGTTTTGTTTACCTGCTGGTATTTTGCTACCAAACCTGAACTAGTTTTTAATGGTTGGATATTTACTTGAATGACTTTACTATTTTTGTTTTGTTTTAGTTCGACAATGCATTAAAACTTTATAATAAAAATATAATCTTAGGTGTTAGAAGTTTTAAATTAATTTTTTTTTCTATAAAATTTAAAATTTTTAAAATTGTGAATTTCAATGTAGTGCGCAAAAATTCATTATTAATGAAAAAAATGGAACTAGTTCAGCGCTCAGTCATTGCCCATTTGCAATGCAATCCGAATAAAACCTGATCTTGGCATTTTGTAAATTTCCACACCCAACTGGAATTTCGCAGACAAATCGTCTGCCAACTAAAAACGAAGAGTAAACTAAAAGAAACACCGAACCAGAGTGAAATTAAACTTTTGGCATTTAAGCGGGTGAATCGTAAAACCATAATCATTGAAAATCAATTGGTTACTGCTTCTCTTTTGGATCGATAAGAAAATGGGCAAAAAAAAAAACCAAAAACGATCGGATCGATTGTGTTGGATTGTCGGCAAAGTCGGCGGCTGGTCCACTAATCAAGGTGCATTTATATGCACTCAGACGATCCGCTGACTATATATAATTGCGATTTCAGTTCCGCATGCGAACAAATGGGAAAAGAGACGAAATTCAATTTAGTCCCCAAATGCAGCGCCACGCCTTTCACGCGCCCACCCGCCCACGTGCTTTGTTTGACTCTGAACTTGAAAATCGCAAGTCAACCAATGAGTTGCCGCCTGGCAAACACTGCGTATACGTAATGCGAATACTTGCTCTTTCCCTCCACTGTCTTTTTAAGCTTTTGTTTTTTTTTTTATTTAAAAAGTAGTTAAATACTAATAACTTAAATGTATAATTACCTTTCTTAACAAAACCATTTAATACCAATTTGTGAAAAAAGAGGTTGGTCCTAGCAATACTAACCCTTTTTTGAATTTTTTGGCAATATTTATTTTTGTGTTCTTAAGTCCATAAAAATGGTAAACCAAAAATAACCAATCGGTAGGGGTAATTAAGAGTAGTTTCTATTCCTGGGCACGCTGCGTATACGTAACGCGAATATGATTCTCACATTTGTGGGGGTTTTGCGTTTTTTGTTTTTGTTAAGCCATTAGTTCGAATGGATGGTTGGTTTTGCCTTGATAACCTTATCGGACTTGTAATATATAACACATGGCCGATTTTAAGAAGTGTCGTATTTTACAACCAATTGGCTACTGATTGTGTGTTAAAGATAATTTGGAAAAATATTTCATAAAAAAATTATATCTTAAAACTCTAAAATAGCATTTTCATAAAAAGGAATGTAAAATGTATTTTCTTTATGATTACCATACATTTTCCGTAGCCTAGAATAAACCAAAGTGAAGGGTATTAACAAACGTTTAGCACAGGAAAAAAAGACTTAAGGCTTAACGCCTGAGAACAAGGTGGCAAATAAATTGACAGTTCAAATATTGAATTTACCATTGATATGGAATGTTTTCGCTGTCATTATATGCATTTCCATTATCTGTTGCTGTCGTGGTTGACATGTGTTTCTACGTTGTTCGGAAAATCCTCCGTTGGTAGCTGCATTGTCTACGAGTTGATAGAGTAATTCTTATTCTACGGAGCTTTCTCATCAATTTCCCACTAATCAGTGGTAATCGAAATCGTCCAATAACCGATAAGATTTGATTGGAAAACTTTTTTAGTAAGTGAGTCTTTGCAATCGGAAATGAATCATCGATGAATTGTGAAAATATGGCATTCGGAGTAAGGAAAAACCGAGGTGTTTATCAATGGTCGAGAGGGCAACTCTCTGTGAATTGGGGTTTTTTCGTATTACTTAAGTTGTAGTGCATCTGAACTTCTAGACAATTATTCGGTAATATTCAAGTTTTAATACATATTTATTTAGGCCAAATGTTATTGTAATTGACACACCCTTGTCTTTTACGGGGACACACTCAAGAGCACATATGTAGATAAAGATAATATCAGTTTGTAGCTGGAGTTTAATACTTATTTTTGTGCATTACGTAGCCGACGCGTGGGCCTGATTGTGACGTGATATTGAGTTGCGGGAGCAAGGCTTTCACTCCACAGTGATAAGAAATCCGAAGAAAATCGCAAAAAAACCCTTTAGAAGTCTCAAGTGGATCATTCAATATCGAATCGCCTCTCAATCATCCCTGCCATCGGTTTTATATATTGTTTCCAGTTGTCAAAGCCAAGTGGCGGCAATTTATTGTGTCGAACTGTTGTCAACGCGTTGGCAAATAAGCAGAATTAAAATCTTATCGCAGACAGGCGCGTGAGTGGCGAAGGAGATGTTGTGAAAAGTCTATATAGTTCAAAGAAACTAAAAACTAAAAAGTAAACGCACTGCCTGCGAAAAACTATTAATAAAATGTGTACATGTATTGAATCCACCAAAATAAAAAATTTTTGAAAATGGTATAATCTCATGCATAGCCGATAATGTTACGTTTTTTTCACTGATTAAAATGGGTAATTTCTTTGACTTACTGACAAACTGGTTTACTTTGGGGTTTTATTTTCTCCAAATCATTTCACGCAGTTAAACAAAAACATAAAAACACTGACGATCCTAACAAACAGGTCCAAAAACAAAACCGAAAATATTTTAATTATCTTGGTCAGGGTCTTTTATTTCCTCGACCATGCGGAAGTTGAAAATAATTTGTTCGGGCAGGTCAGGCATTTTTTTGGGTCAAAGAAATAACCGATGAACGCAGGAAATTAATCATTTGTTAAAACTAATCAATGATTGATTTTTTAATTTATTATAACCATTTAAATTCAAGTACAAAAATTTCAATCTTAGTAATTAAAAGTTTCAAATTAACTTTACTTCAAGATTAAACCAAATATGGTTTTATTAGTACTTAAACAGCTAAACGCACATCAGAAGCAACCGAAACCTTAACGGTGTACCAGTTTAAACTAGTAAATGCTGAACCGAACGTTTAAAAGCTTTTGTAGATTTGTGACCCGATCTTTTGTTGATTTTCTTGATTTCCATTGATTCCACGTTCTAGCCAATCTATAGTATATAATCAAACCGATCTTTAATGAATGCGTTAAACAAGAAATAAACCATATGCGTTGTTGTTGTTGCCTTGCAGCCATATCAACGGTCCGGTGACTAAGCTCAACCTCAGCCTCAGTCCTTCTACCTACTACCTACTACCTCTCACTTCCCCCAGTACATCCTGGCCCCCATAAACTACGGACATTACGACGCACACATCCTGCGACAAACACACGGCGCCCCAACATTCGCCACATTTCCAATACAATGTAAACCAAACGATTCTCCGGATTCTTTCAATTCTTATTCCGATTTATATTTTTCATACATTCCTTAAACAAAAAAAAAACGTAAGGCTACGTAATACTGTAAAGCAATCAATGCACTTTCCATAATTCTTAACTTATTTAATTATTTATCTAAAAATAAAACAATTTTGTGATATCTTTTTTGTGTTTAGTAATAGGTCAAAAAAATAAGAAGAAAAACCAAAACAAAAAGTATGCAAAGCCCATAGACAAGTAAACCATAAAAAAACAATATTTATTAGAGCACCAGTTTATGATTTGTGTTGAGAGTTTATTTTGCGTTGTTTTAAATTAAATATAGTTTAAAAGCTTAGACACTCAGGATTTAGTTCAAATATAGTTTAGTTGATGAGTTTCAATTGCGAATACTCGCTTGAGAATAGGCCCCCGCACACGAACAGACACACGCATGCACGCCAACCGTTTGGGGCTGCTCCACACCGACACCTAAAGACCCCCACACACGACACGACGACCACAGACACGCCAAACCAATGCTAAAATGTCGCTGCCCAACGAACAGACAAACTTGCCGCACAATCCCAGCCAGCCAGCATCCACAGACACACCATCCACACCATCCACAACAGGAACAACACCTTCCACACCAACACCTTCCACAAAAACAACAACACCGAATGAGCTGAAACACCGCCTGACGCCATTGAATGTGCGTCGTTTATCGGGCTATGTCAATCCGCAAGTGATCAGTGATAATGCTGCTGATGATCCCCCGCCCACCACCATTAATATTGGCCTCTTCAACAACAATAACAACAACAATACAAATAATAATAACAACAACAACAACAACACAGCATCAACAACGCCACCATCTGCATATGCCACACCACCAATATACCAACAACAGTTGTCCACACTGACAGCAACCACTCCGCTAGATGTGGCACCGGATGATAAATACAGATTGTTTACCATTTTCAATGGAAACGGTGAGTGCAAGTAAAAAACCCCCATCCGATGCGATAAAACCAAGTTCCACAACAACATCAAGCAGAGGCAACAACTCTCGGCTCTCGTGTAGATAGGTCTTTTCGAGGAATTTTGAGGTTTTGGTCACACTAAACACTAAAGAAACACCATATATCGTTGATCTCGTTTCCTTTTTTTTCCTTGCGCTCTCTCTCTCTCTCTCTCTATCTATCTCGCTCTGACTTTATCTTACTATCTTTTGTATTTACTCTTGATAAGCAAATATTTATATTTTAGCGCCCAGTCCCTCGTTTCCCATTTTATTTTACAACATATTTGCCTTCGGTATACTTTGTATTCCTTCTTTATTACATTAATCCCATGCAATAATCGCTCTGGCTTTTGCATGTCTCGACTTTTAGCGCTTAAACACACAGAATGTTTACTTATTATCAAGCATGCTCCGCCTCACTTCTGGTTCATCTCGACGCAGAGTTTTCTCTTATGTGTTTTCGCTTGAATTCTGATCTTTATTCTCGACTATATGGGGTATTATGGGGTTCTTAAAACGGCAAGGGGCTATTGCCTTATAAACTTGATCTAAACATGTTTATTCTTATGATTCCATTATGTTCCAAGAAGCTGGGCAGGTAGAACAAAACACTTTATTTTCCAAATTGACTTACTAAGAATACTGTTAATAATGGATTAGTAGATCTATAGCTATAGAAAGGTACATGCTAAAACTTAGACATCCTTAGGCGATTTTTTATAATAAAACGTATTTCCTAAAGTTAAACAACTTATTGGGTCTCAAAGATTCAAAAAGCTATACCTTTTAAAATCTAGTAAGTTGAAAACTTAAAAGTCCACTTATATGTATATTAAGCTTGTTTTTAAATACATCCACACTTTTTTCCAAAAACTGATAAAACACTGGAGGGTTAGCCAATCGTCTCAACCCTCTCGATTTGGATTATGGCATTCTTAATTGTTATTTTTGTGATGTTTAATTGTTGCTGTCTCGACGGCTCGCGAATTTGTTTATGGACGAACGATTCGTGGTTTATGAACTTGGCTACGAGTCGACACAGAAACCGAAAACGCAAATAAATATACGAGAATTCTATTCAAACGAGTTTTTCTTTTTACATTTATTAATTTTTTTTTGTTGCTTGAAGAAGACTTCACCTGGAGACTGTCGAAAAAAACTGAAATGAATAAAATACAGAAAATCAGAGACATATGCATATATACGTACATGTTTAATTTATGGCGATGTTAATTAATTGCCTTGCTAATTGCATAATGCTGCTAAATTTAGATGCATGCCACACACGCACACTCCAGCACTTGGGCCAATGCATGCACCACAAATGTATTTATACATAGTATGAACATAGAAGTAAGGTAGCAATGTATGAGAGAGAGACCCGAGCACCTAATCCGGCGAGACACTTGGAACACTTGATCTGTGCCTGATCCCCAACTAACCCGCATCTTGCAACCCCTCTTTCTTTCGTTTCTTTCCCAAATCAAACTCAAACCCCAGATCCCGACAATGAGAAATTGTCGGGCCTACCACATTCGACAACCGGTTCACTAAGCTCAATCATCACGACGTCCATAGCATCCTCCGAACCGGATCCTGGAGCGGCGAGTGGCGGCGGTGGCGGCGGCGGCGGAGGAGGAGCAGGTGGCGGCGGAGGCGGAGGCGGTAGTGGCAATGGCGGCATCGGTTCGGGTGCCCTGGTGGCAGCGGACGCCTCCAGTATCGCCGGCATCAATGGCAGCTCCGAGGAGAAATTGGCGCTCAATAGGCCAGGCATCAAGCAGGAGAAGTGGACCACGATCCTGCTGCAGGTCTCCATTCCGTTCTTCCTCGCCGGCATCGGCACCATCGGAGCTGGCATTGTGCTGGGACGCGTTGAGGTGAGTCTTTATACAATATTACAAGGAAAAGCAATAATATGTTTATTTTAAGTTGATAAAAAAGCAGGGTTTTAGAGATACAGCCAACAAAAATTGTCATAAAGACTAAACTATTGTTAGGTGAATTTTCAATTATTGGGCTTGAAAAACTTATCAATAAGATAAGTATTAAGTTAATACCACGAAAGTAACAAAATAAAACTTATGTGGTTTGAAAATAGAGCCTCAGCCTCAGATTACAGTTTTAGACTTCTCGGTATAGAAATAGTTGAATATTATCTGTTTGCAGTTTATTTTCAGTTGATGACAAAAAATAACCAATATTTAAGAACAAATTTAATAGCCGTACGCTTCAACCCACAAATTGGAACTTAAAATAAAAACAACAATCAAATTTATTTATATTATCATATTGATGGGTTGCATATTATTTCGAAAGTATTATATATAAATATATATATACTTACTATATAAGTAAGCTACAAACAAATTAAATCAATCGTGATGATACTCGTTTTATTTAATTGATATTGTTTAAGGCGTTATATCTGACTTCCACTGACTTTGTAGGTTTGTAGGTGCCTGAAGGGCGATAAGCCCAGCGAAAGTCTAAAGCAAAAGTCAGTGCACACTACAACTACATCATTAAATTGTAAAAATTTGTAATTGACAGAGCTCAGTGGCCCATTAAAAAAAAAAAAAAGATTTGCAACCAAGTCAAGCACAAAGAAAATCGCAAAACTGTTAATTACACATTTCACTTAATTCATCCTTTTGTGTTGAAAAAATACCAAGTTGCAATCTGGTAATCAAATCTGTAGGTTAGTCGAACATAGTTTATCAAATGATTAGCTCTAACAGGCCTAATTTATTAGAAACAATGACGCGCTTAAGTTTTTTGTAAACATATGTCACATTTGATAACACTCTGTTGTCTTTGGTTAAATAAATTATTGCAATTATGCAGATAACGAATCTTTATAGCTCAGCTCCATAAATAATCCTGTGAAATAAATCATGATACATTTAGGAATTAGGTATTATGATGAGTGCCATAACAACGCTTTCAAAAATCGATCTGTTTGGCATTCGAGACTTAAAGAGCCACTCAATCAAACAAAAACCGGACAGAGGTCTGAAGCTATTTTTAAACCTTTCCCTCCTTTGTGTACTTGGTGAATTGGCACAATTCCTTTTAGAATGCTATTTATGGCTTCGAAATATACATCATATGTGGTACATATGTATGTGGTGGATAGTAAATGTTTAATTCGCCTGCTAATTGATGGTAAAAGTTCTGGGCCAAACTGGAGTTGCGGCCAGTTACAGGCGGCCAATGCTCGAAATGAACTGAAAATGTTGAATGAATAAGGGGAGGGGTTTGGATTAAGGGGACTTCTGAGAAGCTGTAAATGCAAATATAGCTGTCATATATTCGACGCACTCTGCCAAAAAGGGTGTATTCACATCAAAAATGAACAAAGCCATTAGCACAACATTAATTTAATGAAATGTATTGGCATTTTAAGGGAAATAAATATACATCTTAGGTAATAATCGTAGGTATTGTTCCTATATATATATAAATGAAATATTAATTCAAAACCCTTTTTCTCTTCTGCCGTTCTCCTCCAGAAATGGTATGTGTTCAAGAATGTGAGCGAGCTGTTCATCCTGGTGCCGGCGCTTTTGGGCCTGAAGGGCAACCTGGACATGTGCCTGGCATCGCGGCTGTCCACGCAAGTGAACCTGGGCAACATGACCAGTCGGCAGAGCGTGATCAGGATGATAGTGGGCAATATAGCGCTGGTGCAGGTTCAGGCGACTGTGGCCTCCTTTCTGGTGGCCATGTTTGCGGTGAGCGTTGGTGCGGCCATGACCGGCGATTTCTATTTCGAGAACATGATGCTGCTGACCGCCTCGGCGATGTTCACGGCCACTTCGTCATGCTTTGTGCTGGGTAGGATTTTTCTTTTCTTGCTTTGCTTGCTTTGCTTGCATTCCATTCGACGACATGGCCCACTAATGGCAGACATCTTTTCCTTTTTCAGACTTCGTTTTGGTCGCTGTCATCATGTTCTCGCAGAAGTACCGTCTCAATCCGGATAATCTGGCCACGCCGTTAGCCGCCTCCATTGGCGATGTGGTGTCCATCAGTTTGCTCTCCTTTATCGCCTCGCTGCTGTACGATCATATCAGTAAGTTTAATATAATTCCTATGTTTATTCCCGACTACTTAAGTACAGAAAGTACAGAAAGACCCTATTAAGTATATATAATTGAGCTTGTATTTCCGTCCGTTTGAATGCGGAGATCTCGGAAACTATTAAAGCCAAAGGCTTGAATTTTATCATTCAGGTTCTAGTTGTGCCTACGCAGAACAAGTCTATGTTAAAACACGCCCACTCTTACGCCCTCAAATCGCGAAAGTCTGTCATTTCACTCTGAGACATGATAAAGACCAGATATTATTGTTCTAAATCAAACCATTAGTTTAAAAGTTATTAAAATAAATGTAAATGTTTGGATGTTTAAAAATTCGATCTACTACACGACAGATGGCGCCACCTAAAACTTGACTGTTTTCTGGGGGCAAATTTACTATCGTATATTTTCTATATTTACCATAATTTTTCCCCCCACAGAAACGCACCTGTGGATCACATTCATCGTGGTCACTTGCTACCTGGTGCTGCTGCCCATGTGGGTGATGATCGTGCTGAGGAACGAGTACACGCGACCGGTGCTAAAGAGCGGATGGGTGCCCGTCCTCTCGGCCCTCTGCATAAGTGGGTATGTACTGTGTACTGTGTACTGTGTACTGCGCACTCCGCAATCTCTATTCAATTGGATCGGATGATGGAGTCTCGAGTCTCGCGAAATTGGGGCCATGATAAGCAGAAAAACGTCAAGTTGTCCCCGCTATATTTAGATATATCAGCCCGTTTAATTTAATGCCAAATCATGTCCAGGCGATTGAATCTGAACGCTATTTATATACAAATCTGGGGAATAAGTAGTGGTCAAGACCCAAGAGACCATGGCAAACATTCGCACGGCTGGATGTCCCTGACTCGTCTTTGGCGGCAGGTCAAGCGCACTTATAATTAGAATCAGCAGTAGGATTTGAATTCCCGGGCGTAATTATTCGCCATGACTTGGC
The DNA here is from genome assembly GCF_025200985.1 of Drosophila gunungcola. Classification (NCBI taxonomy): domain Eukaryota; kingdom Metazoa; phylum Arthropoda; class Insecta; order Diptera; family Drosophilidae; genus Drosophila; species Drosophila gunungcola. The sequence goes on from NW_026453238.1 coordinate 110,495, forward strand.
CATTTGGGACTACAGAACTTCAAAAGACAAACAAACTTTGTTTAGCTCGAATCAGAACTAGGGAAACATTAGATTTGAAATTAAATGAGTCACTTGCTTCAGTTCTAACACAAATGTTAACAAAATGTTATCTATATTAATATACACACAATTGAACAATATATAGTTTTTCCTTGAAACCTGGAAAGGCCAAGCAAATGAATGTTCTAATTTAAAGTTATCTATGTTTTACAACCATTAGGTGTGGGAATTTGATCAAGTCTAAGGCTAGTTTGTTTTCTTAACTGATAACTGACCTTTTCGTCATATTCTTGCAGTCTGGGCGGCCTTGTGTTGGATGCTGCTGTCGAGGTGTTTACTGGATTCGTGGTGTTCCAGCCGATCATCAACGGAATCGGCGGCAACCTGGTGTCGGTGCAGGCCAGCAAGATATCCACAATGCTGCACCAGAGCTCAATTATCGGGATTATACCACCGCACACGAAGATATGGGAGTGGCCGTGGCGGGCGCTCTTCAAAGGAGGTAATTCGCACAATCGAATCTGGCTTATGAACCGGATACTAATGTGTGGTTTTCCTTGGTAAACAGTTCCCTATGCGAAGACAGCGAGAATACTTATTGCCATGTCCATTCCCGGCAACATTCTGTTCATCTTTGCGGCCGACTATATCAATTATAGCACCTCTACGGTCACCTGGGTGTTTGTGGTTTCCTATCTGATGGCCAGTTTAGTGCAGGTGAGTTGGAAGTTTATGGAAATATAGTTATTACATAAGAAAAAGCAACCAATCTCATAATTTTGACTAGCGCAATAAATACAAGCTCAGACTTGTCGCATTATGATAGTACACAAATAAATAAATTACTCAAAAAAATAAATATCTCCTGTTAAAAAAAAGAAAAAAACTTCTAAATTGCATGTCTCTTAATAATAGTCATTGAGTATACTAATTAAATTAAAAACCAAGTCTTTTCTTTAAAACTAATGGCTATTTGTAGTAAAACAAGCAAAAACAATTGCTAATGCATTGCGATCATTTCAGGTGATGCTGCTGCTCTATATTGCCCACATTATTGTGCACGCGATGTGGAAGTGGAAGATCGATCCGGATAACTCGGCCATACCCTACCTGACGGCCCTGGGCGATCTGCTGGGCAGCAGTCTGCTGGCGGTGGCGTGGCTCTTCACCATGTCTGTGGGCATGGAATACGGATCCGGAATGCAGACCCTCAACGCACCCAACTAGATAAGCAAACGAAATAGGGAATATGGAATACGGAATACGGAGTACGGAAAAACGTAGAACGATAAACAAAAAGGCAGCCACACACAACACACCACAACCACACCACACAATATAAAGAACTGTTATGTACCTAAAACAAATATATAGAAAACGTAGAAATTGTACGTATAGCCTCCAGGTCCCCCCTCCTAAAAAAAACCTCCCAACACCAAAAGGAAACGGAAACCAATTTAAAAACGAACTAACTTTTAATGGTGCATGTCGAATGATCGAGGCGAGAGAGATGATGATATCCTTTTACATTGTGTCCTTTTTCACATGGCTTTTGCTTGTGTTCCTTTTGCTCTACCGAGAAATTATGTGCGATTATGGTATATAGACATGCTATATGTGGGCATACATATGTAGATTTGCAGGCCTGCTGCGTCATATTTTTTAAGGCTTTTAGGACAATATTATACACATTTAAAGAAATATATACACTGTATAGGGAGAAATAGAAGACGAAGAATAACTAAAAGAACATTTACGCAACGCAAATTGTTTTCTCCCACTTCGGTTCTTGATTCTTTCGCTCTGGTTTACCTTAAGCAGCCAAAAAATAATTGCAAAATATAGTCTTAAATGTAACCTACTTAATTCCTTAATTTACACTTGTCCACCAATTAGTAGTATTATCGCAGATTTGATTTTTGCAAGTCTCGCTTTCGATTTTGTGTGTGTTTTTTTAATATTACTTTTCTCATTGTCCCCATTTCCATTTCCCCGCAGCCCCCAGCGAGTGTAAAAGAAAAGCAATAATTAACGCGCGAAAAACGATATTTATTATTGCAAATTAGTTAGGACGATGGGAAAGTGTATGCAGGAGTTTGTACGTTCTGCAACAAAAAGTGAACAGGGATTAAAACGATGAGAATGAGAGACGTTCTGAAAGGAAATGTGATCGATATTTAGTTATAACAATATTAATAATTAATATAAACTAATAAAAAACGTAAGAGAAAAGGCATCAATATTGTGTAATACTTGAAACAATAATACCAATTAAATAAATATGTTGGAATAAACGAAAGCAAACAAAATCGTTCATAAGGAGAAGGGTGTTTTTGTTTTTTCTTTATATTAAAAGGGATGTGCAAAGGTCATGTTGTCATTATTTACTTAAAGTAACCGGCTATCATAATTATTTCTAATAAATAACTTATAAAAGATATATTTACCATATAATTGGGAGATTCTCAAGGACTAACATATAACTTAACATGGTTAACATATTCTGTTATTTGAAAAAAATACTAATCAAATTGCAAATCTTTCTGTTAATTCATAAATTCAAAGTTTTTCTTTACATTTTTTGTACCAAATAGTCGATAGTCGAATAAATAGATATTTACAGTGAACAACGCGAAAACTAAAGGATTAAAATTTATTTCCTAAACAATTGATTCGTATTTATCAGTGCAAATAACTTTATATTCTAATTCTGGATTTGCTGCGGTTGCAGTGTGAACGCTGACGGCTGCTGGTGATGCTGCTGCCATGCAGTGTGAACGCTGGCGGCAAACTTGATACTCAAAAGCGCATCTCTAGAAACTATCGATTACAGGCGCAGCCAACTTCACGTTAAAGCGAAATTTCGAATTGTCTGCACGGCGCCTTTTTTCTAATGCAATTTTTAATTGTTAAAAGTTAATTATTTGTCCAGTATGTCGCACCTCATGCCCCGGCGTACCATCGAATTCCGCGGCGATTCGCTGGAAGATCGTGGCACCGTGGATAAACGCCAGTCTAGGTGAGTTGCTCAGAATCCCAGGAGGACTAAGACCCTCAAAAACCTTTATTTAGGAGCAACAAGCGAAGTGCAGTCACGGCCACTCCGTCGTCCGTCCAGCCGAATCCTAGAAGGTGCGTACACTGACTGGACAGTCGCCCAATAACCACATATAATGCCGCTTCCCAATCCTCTCCAGACCCTCGGCGTCGCGTTTGCCGCTGCCGTTGAGCTTGGAGCGGGATCCAGCAAACCAAATGGGGGCGACGCCCAACCGAGGCCACCGATTCGTGCCCTCCACCGCGGAACGCCCTGTTCCCCTGCACTCCGACAAGAAATGGGTGGCGGAGCGGGCACAGCAGATACTGGAGTACCTCAATGCCGTCCAGCACAACGAGAAGTCCTCAGGACTGGGGCTCATCGCGGATCTGTTTAACCGCGCCGGCGGACTCCGGCACATGACCATCAAGCAGTTCGTGGCCATCCTTAACTTCCTCTTCCAGCACATCTGGCGCAACAAGGTGACCGTGGGCCAGAACCACGTCGAGGACATCACCAGTGCGATGCAGAAACTGCAATATCCCAATCAGGTGAGGCAGCTGTAGGACATGGTTTTATTCCACCTTCATCCCTATTCAATTTGTAACTTTCAGGTGAACAAATCCTGGCTAGTGTCGCCGACCACGCAGCATTCCTTCGGCCACGTAATCGTTCTGCTGGACTTTCTCATGGACTTTGCGCCACCCTTGCGCGCCGGGGATGAGCCGTTCGAAGAGTTTCCATTCATGGAGACCACCGAGCATTGCGAATCGATGGTCACCATGTCGACCACCCAGGTGCAGACCGTTCAGTTGGACGAGGAGGTCAACGCTCTGCTCTTCGTCGGGGCCAGCAAATGCATTACCCTGTGGGATCAGGAGCTCTCCAAGGAGGAGGCTATGCTGCAGGCCAAGACCAGCGATGAGCTGATCACTCTGAAGTGCGGTTTGCCGGACCGCCAAGATCTCGACCAGAAGATCGGCGATCTGAGGGCAAAGTTGCAGCAACTGGATGACAAACTGCAGGATGCCAGCGACGACAAGAAGCTGGAGAAACTGGAACGGATTTGCAATAAGCAGAAAAAGCTTGGCCAACAGCTGGCTGCCAGCGAGGAGGAGCTAAACCATCAGACGAACCTATTGCGCCAGCTGTCCGCCAAGGTCGAAGAAAAGCAGACCACGATTAGGGAGCAAATGAAGTACGAGCAGCGGCTGCGGGGGGCGGTGAACAAACAGAAGTACTCCGCCCAGCAGCTGAAGACGCTTCAAATTGAGCTCAACGATATGGAAAACTACTCCAAGGCCTATGAGCGACAGCTGAAGGAGGTGTCCGACCTGGAGCTCCACCAGCAGGTGATGGTGTCGCGGGCCAAGCAAAAGCAACTGGACGCCGTCGAGGCTTTCAACTCGCATGCCCGCCACATGGCCATGACTTGCGGCCCGAAGATCGCCGGCGGCGGGGCCGACCAGCAGTTGGACTTAACGCTGCCCCTGAATCCCAAGCTGGAGGATATCGCCGGACGGGTACACAGCCTAAAGTTGGTGGACAATTTTCTTCAGCAGCAGCGCCAACAGAATGTCGAGCGGCGTCAGATGCTGGAGCAGCAGGCCGACACGATAAGGGACAAGACCCTTGACCTGGACTACAAAATCGCCGATTTGGAGTCGCGCCTGCGCGCGAAGGAAAATAGCTTGACCAAAATGGAGGCCGACTATCGTGCCAAGCGCGAGATGCAGCTGCAGCACCAGCAGCAGCTGCTGGAGGATCAGCAAACTCAGGTCGCCCAGCTGCACGAGCTGGAGAAGGGTCAGGTCGAGGCGCAGGAACAACTAAAGATCAGCGAGCAGAAGAACGAAGATCTAATCGCCGCCGCCGAGAAGTATCAGGAGCAAGATCACCAACTCCGCAACGCAGCCCTCGACGACTGCGAGCAGAAGCTGGCCGCGGCGGAGAAGGAGCTGCAGGCCCTGGGATCCACGCTCTCTGCGAGCCAGACCAAGCTGTCCGATGCCCAGGAGCGGTTGCAATCCGCCCCGCTTCCCTCTTTTGACCCAGTGCTCAACGCCATCAGAAAGCGTTGATGCAGTCAGTATCCACACTTTTGTTATCCATGTTATCCCGTTGTAAAGAATTTGTTAAATAACTGGTTTTGGTTTTTGCACAGTGAAGTGGAAGTAGTGTGTCCATGATTTTTGCAATGCATTTGGATTAAGTAACAAAGAGGTTTCCTTGTCGTTCGCTCTCGCTGTTCTGCTCAGTTTTGTGAAAAGGGTGGTTACACTGATAAATAAAAAGGGAATGCATATTGCATTAGTATGTTTAACGTATTTAGTATTCAAAATAAACATTAAATCATAATACTAAATAAATTAAGATAAATAAAAACTGCAATGGATGAAAATCAAAGCAAAAAATACTGCATTAAGTACAAAATATTTGGATTTATTAGATTCGGATTTCACTATAACCAATTATGCATACTGCATAATGGTTTATACAAACGGTCATGAACGCATTTTGCTGATCTTAATCCATAAGCGAAAACAGAGCAAACAGTACAGTGCATGCATGCAGTACGTTAAATGCATTTTGAAATGTATTTATTTTGGATTACAATTGGATTAGGTAAGTAGAGTTGGACACAACGGACCCTGGACAAAGAAGGCGACTCCCGACCGAGTCCCATAATATCAGATTTCTTTAAGTTGCTTATTGCCACACGAATTTCGCTTTTGTTGCGGAACACCGCTGTCGTTTTTGGATTACAAATTGCACTTGGAACGGTTTAGCTTTACATGGTTACACATATACACTGAGTGGTGGGTGGAGACGGCAAGGATAACTTAAGCGTAGGCATATATATAAATATTAAATAATATTATCTTTTGGCCAATTGGGTGTAAGTCGGAGCTGGACTGACATTTTCATTTTTTTTTCATTTGACTTGTGTAAACACTTTTGACCACAACTTTATATTGAAAAGGATTTAAATTAAAACTTATCACAAATATATACAACTGAAAAATACATTTGAACTCTTTATAGTTTGACTTTTAAGATACTAATTTCACTATTTTATGTGGAACCGGGAATGCCTCAATGATAGAAAGAAAAAAAATATGGCGTTAATCCCTATGATTTTGAGTACAAGTCGACCTGCTCCAGAATATACAGTAGGTACTAAAAAAAGAGAGTACAAGTAGTGGATATAAATTCAACATTGAGACTGAGACAATTTGTTGCATAATAAATAATTATCGTTTATCATTAAGCTTAGTTCGATTTTATACAATGTCTGATCGTGCTGATGTTGCAGTTGACGTCCTCAGACAATGAAGACATCGCCACTGCTGCGCTCCACGGCGGAGGTGGCCACATCGCCGCCACAGCCGGGCCGACCGGCTTGTGTTGCGGCCACGGTCGAGATCTTGGGTTCCTCCGGCTGATCCGGCTGACCGAACTGACCGGACTGACTGGACTTACCGGGCTGACTGGACTTACCGGGCTGATCGGCTTTGTCCAGCAGCTCCGCCTCGCGACCGATCTCCACGATGCCCTGCGACTGTTCACAGCTCGCACTGTGCGATTCGTGCGACTCAGGTGCCTCTTCCTGGCCAGCCAGGTGGATGCTGACTCCAGCCATGTCCAGGTCCTCGGCATCCTTGTGGTTTTGGAATGTTACTGAGCTGCAGATCTCTGGGACGGCAGCTCCTCCTTCGCTCGCAACGACCTCCTGGCCATTGGCGCCGTTCGCGGGTGCAGCGTTCGCATTGGCCGGCGCCGTCGTGATGGATGACCACCAGCTGGAGAAGGCGCCCTTGGCCTGCGAGATGGCACCGCCCACCGCCCTGCTCGTGGTGTTCACCGCCTGGTTGATCTTCCGTCCACTCTCGCTGTTTTGCATGGTTCTGTGAAAAGGGAATAGAGTATTTGTGAATTTCTGTGTTCAATTTGCTTATTGCCAGTAAAGTCTTTGTTGCAAGGCATAAAATTATAAACTCAAGGCTTAGGAATTAGCATAGAGAATGCATAATGAATGAATAATTCGAGACTTTTCAATCTAAACTGAATAAGCTAATATTTATTAAACTATTTTAGCTTATTGGCAAGTTTATGAAATTTCAAATAGATGCTTGTTTGTTTATTTGTGATTGATTTGCGGTTTGCCACTCACTGTGCTAGTTTTAGTTTCATGTCCGCCACGGACAATGTTCCGGCAAAGGGATGTCCAGCGGGCAGGGCCTCGAAGAACTCCGGCTCGGGCCTCACATCGTACCACTCCTGGAAGCATTGCGTACGCTTGAAGGCGCCCATGAAATGCGCATTGAAATGATCGTTGTCCTTGGGCGTGGCATCTGTAGTTATGTCATATTTTAAAATCAATTCTAGGAAGGCAGCAATGCGCACACCCACCTGGAGCCACCGCAGTGCGCAAGAGGGCCAGAATGTAGCCCTGGAACTGCTCCCGGATCCAGTACTCGCTGCCCTCGGCATCCTCCTTGGGCGATTGCACGTGCTTCATGATGTAGTCCATGTAGCGCAGGTCCTCGGTGCTCAGCACTAGCTGGCGCCTCACCTCCGGATCGTGGGCATCCAGATTGGCCGCCTCGATGTCCACGAGGACGTCAGCCAGCTGACGCTTCTGCTGGAACAGCACGTTGGAGGTGCCGATGACATAGGAGAGCACCATGGGATCGCTGAGCAGGTCCATGTACGGCAGCGACAGATACGGCAGGCAGAGATTGCCGCTGGCGAAGATGCTGACCGGTGCCCGGTACTCATCCGGGTTCACGGCGCACAGGGCGGCGAGGTTGGCTGCGGAGAAAGAGATTTATTACATTGTCAAGCAATAGATAAAGCTATTTAATGGGTTAAATATTATGTAATAGAATTTAAAGGCTATATAAAACAGATAAGTAAACCCCTATTTTGACTGATATTCATAAAAAATATGATAGGGTATTAAGTGGCATACAATCAAGAGAAAAACTTTATTAAATTTAAAGGGTCAATCAATTCAAAAAGCTATCTATTATGTCATTAATACACCAGTATATAACAGGGGTCATATTAATAGAATTAAACGGGAGTCATATAAGTCAAATCATTTGAGTCTTAAAGCTATATCAAACAGATTGTTTTATATATGTAAACCCCTATTCCGACTATTTTTCATATAAAATATGTTATGTTACGTTACAACAACTTCTCTTATGAGTTATTCAAATGCATATAACCAAAGTAAGAACTAATTTGGGAACAGGGAGAGTTATTTGGTGAGCTACTCACACGCCAGTGTGTCCACGCTGGCCTCTCTGGTCAGCGAGCTGTTCCTGCCGTTCGAGGAGTCCTGCGACTGTGAGTTGGGTGTGGAACGCGGCGAGGTGTCATCACCGCTGGTCTGCTCCTCGCCAGCAGAAGCTGCGGACGAGACGAGGGCTAGCTCCTCGGCCTCGCCCTCTGTCGCGGTGGCGCTCTCCGGCGTGAGCTTTTGCTGACCATCTTCGTTACCAGCTGCTGCTGCTTCTTCTCCACCTCCTCCCACGGAAGGCACAGCCTCCAGTTCCGGCTCCGCCTCCGCCAGAGCCTCGCGCTGCAGCGAGTCGGTGAAGTCGGGCATGGGCGACAGGGGTCGCGAGGTGCGCACACAGGCCACCTCCTGGAAGCCCTTCTCCAGCAGGCGGGGAACCAGCGAGGCCATGCCCAGGATCAGGACGCACATTTGGCGCACGGGCGAGCCGAAGCACACCACTCGTCGCTGCAGGAGCAGGAGTTTGAACAGCATGAGCGACTTGTGGCGCCAGTGCAGCACTATCTCGCGCAGCGAGAGGCCCACATGGAAGTGGCGCATTGGCCGGCGCGACTCGTCGTCCTGGAGGCAGGCATTCAGCTGCTGGTAGGCCTTGACCAGCAGTTCCGTGCACGAGAAGTCGCCCTGGTCGAAGAAGGCGTCGGCAATGAGGGCCAGCTTGACCTCAATATACCCGTAGATGGGCAGGCGCGCCAGGATGCACACGGACTTCTGCACCGTGCTCCGTGTGACGTCCGCCGTCCGGATCTTCAGCTTCTCCACGGGTATTTGGCGATAGCAGGACACCCCGTAAATACTCGCCGCCGGCTCATACAAGCTGGGCAGGTTGAAGAACACGGTGTCCTCGGCAAAGTTGTGCGAGCCATCTGGCAGCGCCAGAGTGGGCAGGTACTTCCAGCCGGAGGGACACTCGTGGCGTCCCGTGGAGCCCGAGATGAGGGGCGGGTGCGAGAACTCCACCTGGCAGCCCAGCTTGTGGTGGAAGCCCACCACCAGGATGTGCAGGATGGGCGGCTTGTTCTCCGGCTCGCTGGCCATCGTTGCACGGAGCACGCGGTGTCCTCCAAAAAGGGGGTTTTCTGTTCTTTTTTTTTTTTTTTAGTTGCGAATGGATCCGGAGCAATCGGTTTGGCCACTACCGCATCGGCCCTCTCGCTCGCACACGTGTCGCAACGCCACGCAATTGTTGTTGTGCTCGCCCAATGCGCACTCTATTTTCGCAATTAAATGATATGGTTTTGCCCCGGTTTGGCTAATTCCGCATCAAAAACAATCTTTTGTGTTTAATTTTTTACTCTAATTAGACAATCGCCGGTTATCGATTGGTTCGATATTGGTAACGACGTTATCGATTGCACGCAGTGCGATTGCACTTATATAGAATGGCGGTAACATTTAAATTGGTCTTGTTACCTTCTAAGGGTTAATTCAAAATTATTAAAAACAATAAATATGTTTATGTGCATTTAAGCTAAACTAATATATATACACTTTAGCAAAGGGTATCGTTAAGTTAAATTGACAGCTGTACAAAACTGTGGTCAGTCCTTTTATGGCAAAATTCGAAATATCGATCCAAAAGTCCTGATTTGCTACCAAAAAAAACTATTTTCGCTTTTGCACTGCAAGTAATAGACCAATAGTGAAAAGTCCCCATTCCAATATCAACCCAAATTTGCCACCAACAAATATGATAATTTTTGGCTATATCCATGCAAAGAATGTACAAATAACGTAAGAGCATTTCTTGATAAATTCTTAACAAGATACCCAATAAATTTTCATTTTTATTTAGACACTTTTAGTTTTTTAGCATTTTTGAAAAAATTTTGATGTTACCCCTTATAAAAATGCAAAAATTATAATTTTTTAAATAATGGTAGACCGCTATGCAAAACAGTTATTCTGTCAATTGTGAATCATTTTGTTGCCATGTTGCATAAGAAAAGGCATTAAAAATTAATTTTTGAACTGAATATCGACCCAAAGGCAAAATGCACCATTCATTTTCAAAGCTTAATAACAATGGTCTTTGCGATGTTTTGTTTGCATTTAATGTTAAAAGTCTATAAACTAAAACTTAGTAAGTTTTTTGTATACCTAAGAAAAAAAACAGTTTCATCAAGTTCAGGCTAAGATTGAATTTATTTATTTGTTTATAAAACAAAACTTACCAGCTTGGTTTGGTTATCCCAATAAAGCTAACCAAATCACTTCCAAAACAAAAAAGAAATGTTGACACACAAAAACTTCCCATGTTAGCTTGAATACTGAGCCTGAGATAGTAATTTTGAAATTAAGTTTTCAAGTGTCAACAAGCCAAAAATGAAGTCGAAAACAAATTCTGAAAATAAACGTGTAATATTATACATATAGTAGACAGAGCATAAATACTATATAAACCGCCTGTGTATGATGGCTTTCTTAAACGTTTTATATTTTCTGCTGTTTTCTTTTCGGCGTTCCTTCAATGTGTTTTTTTCTTATGGATTTTTCCGTTGTTTTTCTTTTTTTGATTTTGTTCGCTTTCATTTAATTTAGTTAGAGTGTATTTTTAAATTGAAAATTGAACATATAGAGTCTAAAATTGGCACGAATCGGGTTGTTTGTTCTTTACAAAATATGTTTGCTTGACCTGATCCGTGACAATCTTATTCAATGAAAACTCGGTTCTGGAATAATTCATGAATTTAATATGACACATGCATTTTTACCTAATAATAGAAAGCTATTATAATCGGCTGACTGAAATTTTAATTTGACCAAAAATTCGTATTTTGCTCTTAAATTATGTTTGAAATGCAAAATATGCACGTAAAACTATGATTTATGTATTATATTTGTAGGGATTTTTATAACTATTTAATTCATGATTTCCTTGGGCTAGCTCTTCTAAAATTAAATTTTTGTCCAGATCTTGGATAATGTTTATGTTATTCCTGATCTATGCAGATATTACCCACAGTTGCCCGTAAACATCGCCCCAGAAAGCTAGCCTATAGATAGACATATAGAAGATACTTAAACAAATACATATACGCGCATACTTTAATATGTAATATATATTTATATCGGGGGCTTCGTGCATACGATCGGCACTAAAGACCGAAGGCTACAGACGGTAGCGCCCACACAAAATGGCCAAAAATAGAACAACAAAAATTCGAAACTGTGCTATTTGTTATTCCCTGATTTTCTAATTTTCTGATTTTTCTGATTTCTGAAGATGATGCGAATTGAAATTTAGTTGAAGGCATACCCAAAAGCCCACATCCACACATGCCCGTACTTATAGTACGGTGTACGGATTACTGAACTATTTGGCCCAATGTTCGGCATAAGTTCACAGTTGTTTATCGATCGGAAGATGTTATGTGAATCCAAATCCAAATCCAGGCCAGATGGCAACCGAATAGCCCCAAAAACCGACTACAGATGTCGGATAAGATACATGGATCCCCAGATCTGTTCATGCACTCTTTCCCAGATAAATTGACCTGCCCATGCCCATGCCCATGCCCACCTGTGTCCCATGGCGATTCTGTGGCTCTTGGCAGGCCATGCATAATACCTACACCGAACCGGACTACCCATATATACTATATTGTATCCGCTGTGTGCATTTTGCATACGTGCAGATACAAAAATGTTCTAAATTTAAGAGACTTGGTAACCAAAAACGAAATCAAAACAAAAGGCGAAACTCAAGGAATATAACGTAATTTTACTGCATGGGGAAATTAATTGCATATTATAATAAGTGGTTTAACAATATTTATTTCCTATATAATTGTATTTAATCTATCACTTTTAGCAGTAGAATTTATTCTATCGCCTAATTAAAAAAAAAAAAACATAGACAGCCAATGATAGCAATAGTTTAATTTTGCAACTTTATATTTTTTTATATTATAATCATGTATTTACAGATTACAGATTTTTAATGCAAATTTTAAAAACAAAAAAAGGTTCTTTTAAAGCATCAATAAATCATTTGAATGATTTTTATTTCAATAAAACAAGTGTTTTATTTTTTTTATCAGCTTCAACTATATATTTTTTTAAAATAAAAACAATAAAATAAATAAGATTGACACATTTTTTTTCAAAACGTAATTATTTTTATTATTATCCTTAAATATTAATTTTTTCATGCAGTGTTTTATTGGAACTTTTACAAGTTAAACATTTTTTAATTGTTATACTTACTATTATATTTATTATTATTTTTATTATAAAAATTGTAAGAAAATATTCAGAAAACATAATATACATTTAATAATTATAAGTCCATTTCTTAATTACTTTGTTCAAATTGGGTACCGAACGAACTATAGATGGTTGAAATATTTTTAAGCTTTTAAAATAACCATTAATAAAACCCAAGCATATTAGTACAAATATAATATCGGTTTTTACAAATTGACTGGGCTTGAAAAACTGAATTCATTCAAAGCGAAGATTTTTGAATATTGTATTTGAGAATTTTAAAGGGGTTCATAAATGGCTAAAGGATTTAAATTGTAATATTGCATGATGATAAAAAAAAATAAAATTGATTTTGCAAAAAGATGAATAGTTTGCGGGCAAGTATTTGTTTACTTTTAGAGAGTTATTTTCGTTTTTTTTTTGGTTGTAGATTGACCTAGCATATAGTCAAGTAAATTCAAGAGTGAATCAAAATCGCCAGCCAAAACCAAAGGCCATCAGGTGCGTAAGGGTATCTAGAACTATTTGGCGAAAGTATCTGTTGGAAAGGAGAATAAAAAAATAACAATGCAAAAAGAGAGAAATAAAAAAAGAAAATCGGAACAATGACGAATAGATTCAAGTGTTAGACAAATGGCAATGCGATGGGGCCACCTAAGGCCGTTCGACGTCAGCAGTCCGATCGCGATATAGACGGGGTAAATAAATATATATAAATATATGTATAAATGTATAGCTAAAAAGGGGCGGAAGGGGGAGGGGAGGGGAGGGATTGGAGGGGAGAGTTTGTAGGGCGTGCACTCTGGGGTTCAAATGCTGCAACGATCCGTTGTGGAATCCTAATTATATGTGCTATATACGTATATTGCCCACGTACATACACGAAAAATATATGCAGGCCGATTTTTTAATGGCTGTGAAATTTATGTTCTACGATATTTGATTCCAAAAACAAATGTGTAAAAAGCCGCCAACGCTTTAGACCGTCCATATGGCTATATACTTATGATCTAGTTATGTGCGTGTGCCACATACAGGATGCCGCATCTCGCTCTGGCCAAAATGGAAAATTGGAAAATTCGGAAAACTGGGTGTCACAGTGTGCGTGCGTACAAGTTTATGTTTCAGCTGCAGCCCACCTGAAAAATGCCCAACCCCACCCAGCACCCACCACCCACTTGTTGCCACATCGGCCAGCGATATCGCCGGCCTCCTTGCACCCATGCGAAAGCTATATGCTATATAGAAAGGCGATCGGTGTGTGCGTGGAAATGGCTTTTCCGCGAACGCGACGAAAAATTCTTTAACATAACGTGTAGCAGCGCTTTTCATCGTCAGTCTGTTTAGTCGAACCGCAGCATTCGCTCCTACAACGTCAGCTGCTCGGACTTCAATTCAATTTGTTTTTCTCCCTAAGTAAGTTTTTTTTTTCTGTTTCTGCTCTACTGCTGCTTCACATCTCCTTCTACTGCTGCATCATCAAGAAAGAACAAAAACCAAAAAATATAAAATAGTGTGTCTAAAAAACAAAAAGTTAACAAAAAAAAAAAAAGAAAAGATAACCAAATCCTTTGGGAATGAACCACGAACCAAAAATCAACAATATAAAAGCCACAAATTGGAAAACTTTAGTGTTATATAAGATCCTTTTTTTTAAATTTTTTTAAAGTGAAATCAACGAATGAATAGTGTGATAAAATGATTTGAAAGCCAGAAACAAAACTCTAAAACATTTCAATCCATTTATTTTTTTCAAAAATATTTTTTTTAACTTTTTTTTGATGGCTAAAGGCTAAAAATAAATTGAACAAATTCGCCCAGGCAATGGCAACGACAACAACAATATTCAACAGCAACTACAACAACAGGATCAGCAGCAGCAACAACAACAACAAACAAAACCAACAACAATGCCATACATATATATATATATACATACATAAATATATTCAACCAATTCTCGATGTGTTATATGATCTGAGAGGAAAAGTTCTTTAATTTTTTTGTTTCAACCAATTTTAAAAATAAATTCGTTTTGTATGGGTGTGCGTATGTGTGTGTGTGTTACCTTGGCAAAATGTCCAAGACACACACACACACATGCAAGCAGGGTACAAACTTTTTTCTACAGCTTTCGGCGCAGGCGCCAAATCAGATATTAGAGATATATATATCGGAAAGAGACGGAACTATTGCCACCCACACACGATCGCTGGGAAATAGATTTCTGGAGATTTTTGGAATATGTAGGACTATAAATGGAAACGGATGGGTTAATAGAGAGAAAGAGCTGGGAAAGAGTGTGTACAAGTATAGGGTTGAATGGGGTGCAAATATTTGTTGAACATTAAAAACGATAAATGTGAAAGTAGAATAATATTAAACAGGAAGTTGGTTTTTTTTTTCATTTCATGAACTTGAAAATAGAAATAAGTTAAAAAGAACGAGAGAAAAAGGATATAAATGTAAAAAGTAATTAGTTTTTGTATATAACTGTTTATAGTGAAAGTCAGTATCTGTAGGTTGATCTAATGATAACTTTTAAAATCTTTTCTACATCTGATTAATCGGATGATCTATTCACTAGTAACTTTGAGGTTAAAATAACAAAGGGGAGATATAAAAATTATTTAGAGGCTAAATTAATATTCTTCAGAGAAAATTAACTTCACAGTTACATTTTCTTTATCGCCAAACAACTCCCTAAAACTGACCCAGTTTGTCTGCGGCTAAAAATAAATCTCAGAAAATGCATTTTCAAACAAAAATGCATAAAAATTAAGGAAATCTCGCAAAGATTATGAAATTATAGACAGTTTTGCATAGTCAAATATATATAATGTCATGGCATAATAATTGGCATATATATATGCGATCTATGAATGGTATTTGATTTTATTTTGCTTTTCTTTTCACACAAGCAAGTCCAATAAACATATATATATATAATTCGAAAGCTTTTCTAGATTTAGTGCCAAGGTAAAAAAATACAACATTTTCAAAAAAGGCTTTCGCCGAAGCTTTTCGGATGTTTCGGAAGCTTTCGGCTTTCGGGAAATTCAATACGTGCCCCAATGTCTATTTTTAATTTAGAAAAATCGGAGGAAAAAGGAAAACCACCGATATACATAGACTTTGGCCCTCTTTCTCGCACACATAGATATGGATGTAGATAAAGATAGCATAGAAAATTAAATAATTTTAGAGCGAAGCGTACGGAATTCGTTGTTGTTTTGCTTTTTTGTTTTTTTTTTTGGATTGTGGAAGATTATGATGTGAGAACGAGACATTGTTGCCGGCTATATAAAGACAGGTCTCCCTGCCTACATATTCACAGCATATATATCCCTGAACAAACGTTTATATAGGGGACAGATCCGTCTAATTATAGAGTTGTAGCAAGGCAATCAAAGGCGCTTGTTTGTTGTTTTTGCTGCTGAAGGTACAGTGAAACTCTGAAGAAAAAAGAAGATGTGGACAATTTTAAATTAACATTATCATATCATTTAAAGCCTTTTTAATCTTCAAATAAATACAATGTTGGTGATGCTGTTGAATAATAATAATAATAATAAAAAATGTGATTAAAATAGTAGTGGCATATATATATTGGAAATTATTATAATACGTTTTTAACAGTGTAGAGAGATGGACTATTTTTGCAAATTTAAAAATTAAATCAATCATAAACTTTGGCATAAAATATCAACTCCATAGACAAATCTAAAATATGGAAATTGCTTTGTCATAAAAAATTTAGACTGTGACTAAATGCAAACTTTCTCCTTTTCTCGTTGCAGGTTTTTTCAACCCTAAACCGTAGCCATGTCCGACGATGAAGAGTACACGTAAGTAGAACCAATGCTAAAGAGAACGCGATGCAAATATTAAGTATACGACGCATAAGACCGCGAAAATGATTTAAAAGTGTGTAAATGTAAAAGTAAATTGTAAACTGTAAAATTTAAATTAAGTAAAGTAGCAAAGCTAAAGAGAAGTATTCGAAGGTCTCGTTTGAACCCTTGTTCTAATACTAACTAATTCAGCGACCAGATTTTTGTAAAAGAATTTTTGTAATCACGTTTACCAGTGGCACCTATTTTGATCTGTACTCCTTTCTGTCTATTTCCACGCATTTCTCACCCCCGAACCGAATCCAAAACCGAAACCGAACCACGATCCCAAACCACTACAACCACCACCACAAACCCATGAATCTGTTCGATCAACCGCTAATGTTGTCGTTTCGTTTCTTTTGAAATCAACAACTAATAACAATCAACAACTATTCAACAACAACCACACGACAATTCAACAACAATTCAACAATATCACCTCTGCACCCGTGTGCCGTGTGTATCCCTGCACTTTCACTCAAAAAAAAAAAAAACACCATATCCAAAAATCAAAAAACCAAAAAAATATATAAAACAAAAATTCGTTTAATTACGAACTCGAAAGCAGCTCCGAGGAGGAGGAGGTTGTCGAGGAGACCCGCGAGGAGACGTAAGTACATTTTTGTTGCCAATTTTTGTCGACATCTTTTGTTGGTTTTGGTGCAGCAGCCTAAAGAACTCGATTGGTGTTCACTTATGTCTATATATTTTTTTTATGTCATAACTATAACCAATTTTTTGATTTTTTTCGAAACCGAAACCTTGCCCCGCCCCCCTCTTTCTTTTTTTTTCCAAATTTTCTATATGTGTTGTATTTTGTCAATGTTTGCGAAAAAAAAAAACACTTTTATAAATTTTGTAGAAATATGTATTCCCCCCAAAAAAAAAAGAAAAACCTGAAACCTGAAACCAACCCAACAATTCTGTTTTGTGTACTCGTCTGTAAATAATTTTATTTGTTTATTAATTGTATAATTATGATTTTATTTTCTGTTCTGTGTACATTTTTGTTATTTCTTTTGGTTTTTGTTTTCAATGTGTTGTTGTGTGTGTCTATAAAAACCGAAATTGAAATTACAATAAGAAGTATAAAATCACAAAACCAGTATCTGATAATTGTACAAAATTTACTAATGGAACCCGAGAGCAAAAACCCCACCCACCCACAGTTCACACCCACACCCACTCAAGCAGCGAGTTCATAGTTCCATATACCTTCCCCCGAAAACCTAGCGAAAAATTGGCAAATTGTGTATATAAAAGCTGTGTGTATCCTCCACCACTCACATATGTATACAGCTGTGTTCAAAATAATAGTAGTGGATCTTTGAAAATACCAAAAAGTAACATACTTCAAAATTATTTCTAGCACAAAACCAAAGAATACTAAAATGTATGGCAAAATTAATACGATTTATAAAACATAAAAAAATAGTCCTAAAAAGCATTTGGCAAAATAAGATTATGAAATTGGTTAATAAATATTTTAAGTGCACTACTATTTTGAACGCAGCCGGTTTTTTAGTGTATATTTTTGTATCACTTGTAACACGTCTTTTGTCTATCTGTCTTTCTATTTTTACCATCGTATCTCCCGACTCCCCACAAGATAATATATTTCCAAAGCCGTAAAACGCAATTTCTAAATTCTAAAAAAAAAGACTTTTGACAAAAAGTTAACTTTCCGCCTATCGCTGGCCTGGCTTAGCAAAAATGTTGTCGCCTTTAAGATTTGGAAATCAATGATATCAACTATGTTTATCTCTCTCTTTCTCTCTTCCATCTCTTTTTGATCTCGTTCTTGTTGCAGGAAGTAAGTAAATTGAGTGAGAAACCAATGAAAAGAAGAAAGAAAGACCTATAAAAATTCCAAATATCTGTATAAAAGTTTTTTTTTTCCAAATTACTCTTTGCCTGTCCCAAAAACTGTATGCTCGTTTTCCAATTTCCGAAAAAAACAAACAAATTTGTGAAAAATTACCGAAGTTTTTGTATGTACATTTCTGCTCCATATGCATCAGAGAACCAGTTCCAGTTCCAGAACCAGCTCCAGTACCAGTTCCAGTTCATACTGTACAAAGATTCGTTGCTTGGAATCATTTTTGAGTTTTCTTTAGAACAACAACCAACCAGAAAACAACAAACAAAACCAAACAAAAAACAATTACGTACCTACCATTACAAAATTAATTATTCTGTTCAACCTTTTATGCAAATATCTCTCTATATATATTTTCCATCTTATCTTCTTCTTTCATTTCGTTTACCAAAAAAAAAAACAAAACAACAAACAAACCAAACTATTTTGCAAATGAATTTTTTAAAACAACAAATCGTTTTTCTCTTTCTTTTCAACGTTCCTTTTTGTTTGAAAACTGAAATAACGAAAACAATCGCATTTTGTATGAACTTTTCGAACCGAAACCCACAACAAAAAATCAATCAATCAATCGAAACCATCGTGAATTTGTCAATTTTTGAAACACAAAACCAATATATATATATATATTATATAAATAAAAATATCACCACCTCCATGTTTGTTGCCACCTCAATGCCTCACGTATAGAAAACCACCTCAGACACCAGCCGAGTAAGTCTATGTACAAAAAACAAATGTGAACAACAAATGAAACCAGAATGCTAACCAAGACTAAACCCCTAGTGTTATGTTAAGATCGTCCCCCGATTAATCCGCCTGTTCGTGTTAGTAAACCATTTAAAAAAACAAAACATAAATTAAAAAAAAAAAAACTATTTCTAAGGTGTAAACTGTACCTCTGTAGCAAGCACTACTCAAACACAAACTCTTACTCACCATAACTCACCACTCCAGTGCCATCGAGCAATCCCAATCTTTTTGGTGTGTTTCTGTTCTGTTTCTGTTTTTTTTTTATAACTAGAGTAGTATTGCCATACGTAGAATGTAGAAATCTAATGCTTTCTCACATCAGCACTTTGGTGGCTACTAATTGTAAAAACAACTCTTTGACTTTCGGAACCAAATCGAACCAAATAATATAAATATAATCACAAAACAAAAAAAAAACAGGCCGTAAGAAATTCCGTCAAAATTCTGTAATTAATTTTAGTACCTAGAAATTATTCGTAGTACTAGTGGCTATCGAAAAACAAACAAAGAAAAAGAGTGCTGCTCGACAGATTGAACTAATAAAGTGTTTTCTCATTCCCGAACCTAAACAACCGAAACGAACCGATCCGATCATCAGAGGAGAGGGCGACCCAGAGTTCATCAAGCGTCAGGACCAGAAGCGCTCCGACCTCGATGATCAGCTGAAAGAATACATCACCGAGTGGCGCAAACAGAGATCCAAGGAGGAGGATGAGCTGAAGAAGCTGAAGGAGAAGCAGGCCAAGCGCAAGGTCACCCGCGCCGAGGAGGAGCAGAAGATGGCCCAGCGCAAGAAGGAGGAGGAGGAGCGCCGTGTCCGCGAAGCCGAGGAGAAGAAGCAGCGCGAGATCGAGGAGAAGCGCATGCGTCTCGAGGAGGCCGAGAAGAAGCGTCAGGCGATGCTGCAGGCCATGAAGGACAAGGACAAGAAGGGCCCCAACTTCACCATTGCCAAGAAGGATGCAGGCGTGGTAATTATATGAGATTCCATCAATGCCGGCTGCTGATACGCCACCGTTCTCCCCAAACAAACCCCCCACCCCGCCCCATCTGTCTCTCTCTTTCTTTCTTCCCGTTTTTGTTTTCTTCTTTTTTTGATTTCTTTTTGATTCCATATGTTCACCCACACAACCAACCACCCACAACCCATCGTACCCATCGATTTCCATCAATCGCATTAATCGTCGGTTTTTTAACTCATCGATCATTTGTTATCGTTAATCGTTTGTGTTGCGCCTAAATCGAACATCCACGAACAACCGTCAATCGTTTGTGTTCGACTACATCGATCATTGTATTTGATTTCATATAAAATTCACGATCGTTAATCGTTTGTGTTTGCATAAATCGATCATATTGACATTTCTCAATCGTTAATCGCCTAAAAATATGCCTCTAAAAACACTACACTTCAAATGTGAAACTGAAACAACAAAACACCATTTTGTTTTCTTTTTTCTTTTACACAACACAACACAACAAACAAACAAACAACACACGCATGCACACACACAAACCAAACCAAACAAACAAACAAACAAAAAACACGAACAAACAAATTGCCACTCTTTTTGCGCTCTTTTCTCTGTGTGTGTCTATCTCTCTCACTGTTTGTCTCTCTCACCACGTTTGTACCGCACGTACCGCAAATCAAATCTCAAAAATCCGAAACCAACCAAAACACGAAAAATAAAAACACAACGAAATGTGTCTGCATTGCAATAAAAAAAATCAACTAAAAATAAATATTAAAAATGCATCCTGCGCAAAAATCAATTCGAACCACAAAAAAAAAAAAACGAAAAAAAAAAATTCGCCACATGAAACAAAAAATAGTTGGGACTCTCGTCCGCCGCCATGGAACGCAACAAGACTAAGGAACAGTTGGAGGAGGAGAAGAAGATCTCGCTGTCGTTCCGCATCAAGCCCTTGGCCATCGAAGGATTCGGCGAGTCCAAGCTGCGCGAGAAGGCCCAGGAGCTGTGGGAGCTCATTGTCAAATTGGAAACTGAGAAGTATGACTTGGAAGAAAGGCAGAAACGTCAGGACTACGATGTGAGTACCGGAATAGCCTTCATTATCCTAGACATCCCCATTTTGACAGCCATCTTCCACCTGACAGTTGAAAGAGTTGAAGGAAAGACAGAAGCAACAGCTCAGGCACAAAGCCTTGAAGAAGGGTCTCGACCCAGAAGCTTTGACTGGCAAATACCCGGTAAGAACATCACTCAAATATCGCAATCCCAGCTAACCTGTGGTACTCTGATTGCAGCCCAAGATTCAAGTCGCCTCCAAGTATGAGCGACGTGTGGACACCCGCTCATATGACGACAAGAAGAAGCTCTTCGAGGGTGTAAGTATTTGGTTTCCTTTTCTCCAAAGGCCAACAATGCTTGGGTTTTTTTTTTGTTTCGGTTGTAAAACTCTCTCAATATTGTACGCACCTATATAGGGCTATAATACGGTCTATGCGGAAACCTTAGAAAAGACCTGGCAAGAAAGACAGGAAAGATTTACTCAGCGCACAAAATGTAAGCGTCCGCTGGGCCCTCCATGTCTACATGTCTCTCACTCTTTCTATCTATCTATCTATCTATTGTTTTATGTTTATGTCATAAACTATGTTTTCTGTTTGTTCCACTACTACCGAAAGTACAGTCACGTCAAGGGGTTAGGCGTTCGAAAAACTACTAAAGTAGAGTCACGTCAAAGGGCGGGGAATTCGCAACACTACTTGAAAGTACAGTCACGTCAAAGCGTGGCGAATTCGCAACACTACGTGGAAGTACAGTCACGTCAAAGGATTGGGAATTTGACATAGGAGCTTGGGGGCTATTCATAGGCCATTTCGAGGGCTGACAACCAGTAACGCACCTAACGTCTACTCTCTTTTTTATCTCTTTCTATGTTTTATGTACTATTTTTCATAATTGCCAACTGTACACAACTTGTACCGTGCTCATTATTAAATCACCCATCAAAACACGATCAAAACACTATGACACACACAGGGCTGGGATGCCATCACCAAGGACTCGAACGAGAAGATCTGGAACGAGAAGAAGGAGCAATACACCGGCCGTCAAAAATGTATGTACTGTAGATCGGATAGCTAGGGATGTACTCTATAGCTGGGGATCAACTATGTATGACCCTGTAAATGGACGACAACAACAGAACAACATTCATCAATTTGTTCATTGTCGTGCTGTGTTCTTGTTTCTTTGTTTTTGTTACTCTTTTGAAGTCCCCTTTCAAGATACCCCATTTGAGTATATATATAAAATCGTTAATCGTTCCGATATCTTTTATCCATATCTATATAGCCAAACTGCCAAAGTGGTTCGGCGAGCGACCAGGCAAGAAGGCCGGTGAGCCCGAGACACCCGAGGGCGAGGAGGACGCCAAGGCCGATGAGGACATCGTCGAGGATGATGAGGAGGTCGAGGAGGAGGTCGTCGAGGAGGATGACGAGGAGGCCGAGGAGGATGAGGAGGAGGAGGAGGAGGAAGAGGAGGAGGAAGAGGAGGAGGAAGAGGAAGAGGAGGAGGAAGAGGAGGAGGAAGAGGAGGAGGAGGAATAGACCAATCCACCCAACCACTCTTACGGCCCGCCCTCGCGCACCACCACTTTCCTTCACCACTTTTCGTAAAAACAAACACTCTACATTTAAATACCAAAGCCAAACAATTTTAATAAAAGTAAAAGAATGAACTAAATAGTTATGATATATCTTAGCTTATTCGCCAAACAACTTGCTATTCAAAATCAAAAAACTCAACATCTTTTTTATTGAATCGAGAAATGTAAGATTTCTTTAAAATAAAACATCAAAACCAACACCAACTAAGTGAAATACTAGCAAAACCAAAACCAAAAACAACCAACAAACAAAAAAGCGAAACAATCAAGATATTAAAGTGTGTTATGGCATCATATCTATGAACAATTCCTGTTGTTTGTGTGCATGTTTGTGTGTATCGATCGGGTTTCCAAATTGGCGTTGATATAGTGGGGAAATATGCACTCAATGGAGGTTTACTGTAATATTCAAAGCAAGAATGCTTGGGGGTTTAGGTTTATAAAAAAAACTGATGTCATGATATATAGTATATTTCCAATGGACTCGGTTTTTTAAGACTAGAACCGATTTTACGCCTAAGTATGCTCGGAATTGGACATTCTAAGATCAATTAAGGAATGAAAAAATTATATTATATTTCATATATCATAAATTTTAAACCACTGTGGACGCCAGTTCAGGTAGTAACGATGCGCACTAAATAAAAAAAAACTGCCGTGAAAGTGCAATCGTCACCACGCAGTACAAGTAATGACGATACGTACCAAATAAAAAATGCTGTGATGGTCCCATCGAAATATATTGAAAGTGCGATAGTCACCACTTTCAAACCTCGTTAAAAGATGATTAAATAAAATTGTGTTGATAAGTTTTCAACTACTAATTTAAAATCCAAATTTTGAAACAAACCTAAAAATGTTCCCCATTTGTTTAAAAACGAAGTAAATAAAACTAATTCGGTTGCATACTTTTATATTTATGTTTAACTTTTATTGTTTCCTCATTTGATTTATTTCAGTTTTTTTTCTTGTATTGTATAATTTCGTATATATATATATTTATTTATTATATTGATTTTTCATTTATCTGTTGCCAGGATGTAGTTATCAATACAATATTGTACAATTTTCTTAGGCTACAAACTGCACACAGAAAATGTCTTGTGATTAGAATTAATTCGTTTCCATATCTGATCTTTGCAGCGTACAGTTAACCTATTTTCGTGGATTACAATTGGCTAAATACGTTTCGTTATGGTTTCATGGATTTAGGGATCGACGGGTGGGTATAATTTTGGGGTTGCTGGGAGGGTGCAGTGTATAGTGTGTAGTGTAATTTATAATTCCTTTGAGCTCTGATTGTCTGTCAGCTGCAAGTAGATCGTTAGTTTCTTAACATCGGCATTCGGATTCCTGTCCTAACTGCAGCAATTCCACAACAACAAAAAATTTACAATATATGTATATGGTACATGTACTATATATTTAGAGAGTTATACATAATACATAAATACAGGGGTAAAACTGAGAAAAAAAATGCATCTTAAGAGCTAGCAAAAATAGTTTACGTTTCACATTTACCACATTTATATTTATATATAGTGCACATACTCAATGCAATTCCCAATCACAAAACTGCATAATTTTGTGATTGCAACCCACTCTGTGACTACAGAAAAACACATTTATATAAACTTTTCTCCCTTCTGTTTGACTTTCGTTTTCATTTTCATAAAATTCTCTTAGCTATTAGCGAGCAAGCCGGATTTCTCGTCGTCGCCATCAAATAAACTTCAATTTCCTCTAAGCAATCGTTTTTTCTTAATTATTGTCAGCAATTCTCATTACATTTCTTTGAAATAAAACACAAAAACAAACGTTCGGAAAGTTTTCTTTGAGCGCAAAGCCAATGGCAAGTAAGTACTACATAATTTCGCCATCCAGTTCGCACACACACAGCAGTTAGGACGGACAAGGCTCGTGTGTCTGTGTGAGTGTCTGTCTGTGTGCAAGGATCCGGCCTTGGCAAAAAAAAAGTTATGATTATAACTAGAAAACAACTCACTTCAAATTCAAATGACTGAGTGAGCTGGAGATGTTATGAAATTTAAGCACAGTGTGTACAGTAAGTTCAAAAGGTGTCAAATGTCCTTATTAAGTACAGTCTGTTAAAAAGCATGTGAGTTCGCTCTTTGATTTAACTTAAAGGTCCTTAATTTACCATGTCCATTTGAATTTGAAGTAAATTTCCTAGAACAAATGTTTTAGCTTAGCTAACTTCGTTTATTAATCCCTCACATGCACGCACACGTAAACATTTAAAATCTATTTTAACTTTCATATACATTTAGACATTCAGTTGAAGTTATACATTTATATATTTATATGTTTTTATTAAATTGGTTTTCTTTACATTCAGTCAATTTATTGCAACACAAAAAAAAAGTTTACAAAAAATTTATTTTTTCTACACTAGTTCACGTCTTTTTTCTTTTGTCATCAGCAGCAAATATTTCATATGCGGTTATGATTATTAAACTAAACACCTTAAAAGCTCTTTTCGTTTAAAATTCAACACTTCTAAATTGGTTTCGTTTTGTATCGCTCTACCGTTTTGCAAACTATAAACAGTGCTTAAGGTTCTAGTTTTATGTATTCCATATATAAACCTATATAGATTCCTAGAGCCCAATGACAAAGTTCAGCTAGAGATTCGTTTGATAAGTGGGAAGCATAATTTAAATATTTATAGTTTATATACACAATTAACGATACAATAAAAAAAAAGAGTTTCTAAGTGATAAACCGACACGAGTCTCTCAAAAAACATTCGTACAAAAAAGGCTTAAAAAAGACATCTTAACTAAATGAAAAAGTTCAGATTTAAATCGTAGAGGAGGTCGGTGAGTGCCTGCAATGACTTTCAATTGCAATTACGCCTTGTTCTTTCTTCAGCTTCTTATGGTGGCTTTCCTATTTTGCTTTTTTTTGCAACACATTCATTAAGATTTGGACACACAGTGCGTTTCTTGACTGTAAGACGAAAGGGGAAGGGGTGAATGCCAACCGTTTGATTAAAAGTAAGACTATCAGATATAAGTCTCATTTAAATTATAGCATAAATCGCATTAAATCAGAGCTCCAACTAAATTATGTTAATGCAATATTTCAATTAAGTAGCTTATCAACTGAATACGATTAGCCGGTAATTAAGGTAGTAGATATTGCAATGACAAACGAAGCAAATGAAGTGATTCACTGCACAATAAATTAAATAATTTAACGCCCAGCCCACATTAAGGTAAATCCAGTTAGGAGACATTAAGGCATAAATTAAATTAATATGGATTTAAGGGTGCGGTTGGCTTTTAAATTGGCATTTCTCCCTGCAACTTTAAGTCTTTTCGTCACGAAACGTTCTGTGCTTAAGTTTTAACTACGTTTGTTTTGTTTTTTGTGTTTTGTGTTTTTTTTTTGGTAACTATAAGAAGCATTAATACAAATACAACATATGCATATACACATTTCAAGCGTGTAAATGTCCCAGCTAATACAATTTAAAATTGGGTTTCCAGCAGCAGCAGTAGCAGCAATGCAACAGTTATCATTATCGTTATCCTTATCGGCAGCCAAGGTCCCGGGTCTCAGGTTCCAGGTTCTAGGTTCCAGGTTTCAAGTTCCAGGTTCCATGTTCAATGCTTGCCACGCGGCAGTCTTATGGGTATGTGCGGATATCATGTATCCGCCATGGGGTCCTCTCTATTGTTGATGCCGGCTAATGGCAGCTGCTTTATCGTAATGACGTCCTTTGGCTTTTGATGCAACAATTGTTGCTCTTTATCCGGTTCCGCTTCCCTTTCCGACTCGGTCTCCTCCTCATTTTGCTCTTGTTGCTCATGTTGCTCATGTTGTTCATGTTGCCCATGCTCTTGTTGCTGCTGCTGTTGCAGATGTTGCTGCTGCTGATGTGCATGTTGCCGCTGTCTGCTGTGTTGTTCTGGTATAATTTTATTGATTGTGTACTTATTATTGCTGTTATCCTTATTGTTGCTATTGTTGATGATGGTGTTGAAGTTGTCATCCTCGCTGGACATGTGCAGCACTTGCTTGGCCTTACTCTCCCACAGCATTCGATTGGCCTTTAGCTGCAAGTAGATACAAAACCGAAAAGCGTATTCAAATTAATCCACTCATAATGGACGCACTTATGCGTATATAAACAAATGTGTATGCCTGCTCCCAAAGCCCTCAAAACCGTGTATATCCCATGCAATTGCAGCTGCTGCTGATGGCTGCCTCATTACGGCCGATGTTGCTGCTGCAACCGCCGCACTATAAACCATGCACCATACACCATACACTATACACCATAGGCAAACATCTGCCCGTTTCGCTGGCAAAATGTTAAAACATCGTTTGAGTGGCAGTCAAAGCGAAAACTTTGAGCACAACAAATTGTTGTTCAACTTTGCAATGTCGCAGTGTGCAAATTAAAGCGCAAAAAGTTGCAAGATAAAGAGTACCGAAAATTCATTGGCTAAATTTTATTTTGGTCTTTTTTTATGCACCCTCTAAATGGGTGTAGTACTAATGAACTTTTTTATTTAGTTATTATGATCTAAAATGAAAAAGCTTTTTTGTTTTTAGTTACTAACTTATCAAAAACTTTGCCCTTATTTAGGGCAATAAATGTAATTAAATGTAATTATTTATTGTTTTACATTTTTTAAAATCATATATAAGTTGAATAGTTGAAAATGTTGAAAATTCTTTAAAAACTTCTTTAAAATGTATTTTAAATATTTCTTTTCGAAAACTAGTTTTCACTTTTTTTGCACATGGGTTTATCTTTAAACATTTTTCCACACACTCTTATAGTTTTTTTCCATTTCCTCCCACAAACAAAATTCAAATTCGTTCAATTCCTCCATTCCTTTGTTTGTTAAATATTTTAGATTTCCATTTGATTTCTGTTTATCTTTCGCTAACGAACCCGCAGAAAAGCTCTTGTTTTTACAGAGCAAACGTAATTTCCACAACATTCTCCTTCTTTGTGCGGTTTTCCGTTCAACTCCCTCAATATTTTCCTTTTCGCCTTCGTTTTTTCCCGCTGCCTCAGGGTATTAACGTCTCGTTATTTGATTTTAATTTTCCCACTGCAACTGGAGTTCGCTTTTTAATTTTTGCATAAATATTAAATATGCAAATATGTTTAAAATATTTAATGTTCCCAGACACCTCTGCCCGATAAGCGGAAATGGGGGGTGCGTTGCGTTGCGGCGCAGAGCCGTCAATTAATTAAAATATTTGCCATTAACATAAATTAAGGAATATAATGAAATTGGCGGACTTTCAATTGATATTAATTGCGTGGCACGTTGCGTAGCTGGGATACCGTGAGGAATGGAATAACTGACCGGTGTGCCGTGTGGCATCAGGACATCAGGACATCAGGAAAAAGGGTTTGGAAATGGCAGCAGTGGCTGGGTTGGCATGGCATCGGATGCCTGTCAAGCTGGCGGGGATTGCGAAAGTTGACTTAACTTTGTCCGGCTCCGGTGGCCATTTCGCCCCCACGTTCCACCATCCTCTATCTGCCGGTGGCATGCATGTATAAATTGCCACTTATGCCATCATGCCCCGGCCACGTCCCCTCCGCAACTGCCGCCCACCGTGGGGCAGCCGTGCGGAAACATTGCAATTGCAACTGTCAAACAGAAAGTGTCCCTGTGACAGGCCAATAAAAACGCACAAAAATCGGGGACTTCATCGAAAACCAAAAAAAAACCACTGGCAACGTCAAAAAATAGGCCAACAAAGATGCAGTGAGTCGAGTGAAAATTTTCATTTTTCAACAATGTCTCTTTAATTTATGGGGCACTTTATATTATATGATAAAAAAAACCAAAATAAAGCAAACGAGCACAAAAATGCCATTAAATCGAGTGTAAAATAGTCATGATAATAGCTTAAAAAAATGTAAAAATAACAAAAACTAATTTTTTGATTAATGCAATTATATTACTATGACAGCTTTTGAAATTATTAACATAGCCTAAGGTTTGTGTAATAACTTAAAAAAAATCTTTGTGGGAAAAGAAAGACTTCAACCTAAAAAAAATATATATAAACTTACTCATAAGGCAACATAACTTAAATGTGTTGATGCCAATTGTTCACCATTGAATGTGTTGATACAAATAAATTAATTCGAAAGACACCCTAAAATCGTTCAAAAATATTTATTTGAATTTACTGTTTAAGTTAATTAAGATGCTAGTTGGATTTTCATTACTTGAAACAATTGCCAATTTAATTTATGAAAACCGTCTTAAGCCGAGCTCAAGGTTAGAAAAAAATGGGAATGCAGTTAAGAGTAAATGTTTAGGCGAAAAAATGGCAGACGGTGCAAAAAGCGAATTGCTGCCCACTTAATTTTTTATAGGATTCCCACTCGCAGTGGCAATTTTAATTTAGGAGACACTCCTTAAGCCGGGCGCCAAAACAAACAAATACGCGCAGTGTGCAGCGTGCAGCGTGCTGAGTAAAAAAGGAGAACAAATCAGCGCAGAGATAACTCAACTTGAGTTAACTCAACGCCACTCGAGTCGAGTGGTGCGGAGTAACGCGGAGTGGACTAATTAATTAGCAGCTAATTTAACGCGTCGCTGCGCCGGACATAACTCAGCAGGATGCACTTGCAAACAGAGACAGCAGCTGCTGACGGCAACCAAAAAAAAAAAAAAAATAACGAAACGGGGGCACACGGGGGGACACGGGATGAAAGTTCAGTGAAACTGGCCAAGCAAACCGAAAATTTCAATTAAACGCTAGTTGAAAATTCTGTTGGCTATCTAGCCAACGGCGAAAGCTGTTGGCCCAATAATAATCAGTGACTCAAAAGGAAGTAATCAGGCAAACGCTTCTTATCCTTTGCTCACATTATGAATACTAATTATATTCCATTCTCTGTTCAAAGCCAAAAGGCAAGAGGCAAGCAAGGCGTGAATATAAATTAAATTTTAATTAATTACTTAGCAATTCGAAAAGTTTAGTAACTATAGGTGGACTTCTTAAACAAGTTTTGTCGGCAAAAAAGTAAAAACAAAGGTAATGATTAGGAAATACAATGTCATAATGCATTTGATTTTTACAAAGAAAACGAAAAAACTTTAATAATAGTTTTCATCAATGTGTTATTCTTTAAAGAAACTAAAAAATTACATCTTTTTATTCATCAATTATTAATATACAGAAAAAGAAACACAACTTCAATTAATTCTTCTTGTATGTGTTATTTTTTTCACACGCGAAAAATTGTAATAAATGATGAAAGAGTAAAAAAAACTTGTATTTATATTTAGATATCAGTACAACTGTTTGAAAAAACCACCAATGAATTTAAAAATAAACATGATTTAATGCTTAAGAAAACAATAAAAACCATTGAATGCTTAAATATCTCAGCAGGAATACAAGCCAAACAATACAAATTATTTCATCGAACATATTTCATTTTTTATAAAAACTGTTGTTGAAAACTATAATTTCCTCTGGGAACAGAATAAATAAATAACTTTTTTAAAACCCTTGATAGGACAAAAGCAATAAAAGAATGCCAAATTTAATAGAAAAAAAAATACGTGAAAAAAGTTTCGATTGGTTAAATAATTTAGCGGGAACCGCTAAGTAAATAATGAAATTAAATTGTTTTTCCGATAGCTCGCGTTTTTGTGACATGAAAAAACTGGAATTCTTTTTGGTCTGGTCCTCGATAGACTGCTACATTTCGATTAAATTCATATTTACCAATATATTTCAGTAGTGTCAAACATAAAAAACCCGTACAAGCTACATATAGTTATTGTATATTTTTTTTTGTTTGCGCACAATGTGCACACCATCGTCAATAGATGGCGCCACCAAATGGCCAACGAATCCCCATCATCATCGTGATCAATGATATTTCTTTAAGTTTCATCGCTTTGTAACCCCAACCCATATATCCCATATACCTATATGAATCAAAGTAGCTGGAAAAGGAAAAATACAAAAAAGGCAAAAAGAACTGAAATAAAGGAAAATCGCTGGGTGCAACCAACAAACGAGAAGGCAAAGTGCAAAACACAAAACAAACAGGCAAAACACGAAACACAAATCGCACATACAAAACGAAATCGAGTAGAAGGATAGAAAAAACTTGCACAATGTGTGATGTAAGTGGGTGGGATTTGGACGGTTGTGATACCAGGATATATGGGAGGGGGTGGGGGGAAAGTGCAGTCAAGTGCAAAATATGCCAATGACACAGGCAACTGGAACGGCCCAGAGCCAAAGGAAAAGGTGAAAGATAACAAGAGCCTGGCGAAATGACAAACAACAAACAACAAAAACAAAGGATTTCGGTGGGTGGTGATGTTTTGGGGGGAAGTGCAATTGCCTGTGTCTGACAGTGATTCCAATGAGACCTAACTCTGCAGAAGTGTGTCCTTTTCTAAGGTCCTTAAAGAAGGAAAGCTCTTGACAAATTGATTCGTAGTCAGTTATGCAAATTATCACAAAAATGTTACCTAGACTCGTTTTAATTTCCATTTGTGGCACGAATTCAAACACATAAAAATGTATTTGAACAATTCGAACTAAAAGTGAAAAGGGAATATTTATATTTACCTATAAAAATACTTTTATTTATATGTTATAAATATTGTATAAGACATTTATTTATATGTTATCAATAATGTATAGTAAAACTTTATTTCACAATGGGAATAAATAGGCAAAAAGTTGATTGTAATACAGACATAAATGAACTACTTTATTTGCAATGAACAAAGAAATAAATGTATAATCTTCTACTTGCATTGTATGAAAAAATTAAAATAGGAAGAAACTACTGCAAAATACTGTAAATTTACATGCAAATCAGACTACTGGCTGTTAAGAAAACTATTATTATTATTTTAACTGGGATGTGAGGGCATCACTGGTTGGTGTTGGAGGATGGGATGGGGATGCGGATGGGATGGTGATAAAGTGGTAGCATGGAGTGGAGTGACTGATTCGGAGTGTTTTGTGTTTGTTTTGCATTCGGAAACCGACTGGTTGCACCTTACCTTCGACGTGTTGTCCTGCACCCATGCATCGGGCTTACCATAGTCCGGCGGATTCGCATACGGATCGTAGCCGAGCACGGACAGCATGGGCGCTATGTCGGCCATGTCGCGCACCACGTCGTCGGGTATCTGGCCCACCCACTTGGACATCGCCTCCAGGTTCACCGGCTTGATCACCTGGTCCGACGACCGTTCCACCCTGCGAATTAGTTAGATATTTGGTTGAAAATCCATCAAAATGGCCATTTGATTACGACTTACTTGGACAGCGGCACGCCATTGGGCTTGTTGATGAACTCCTCGTGGTGCAGCACCGCATCGTTCCATGGCACGTCCAGGAATTTCAGGATCTTGCGCATCCACTCCTCCGGATGCAGGACCAGCTGTTCATAGTAGACCTTATAAACGAAACAGTAAATAAGTGCGGTCAATAAGGGTTTAAACAGGACCTAAACTCAGGTCCAAGAACTGTTCCTATCCAAAACAGTCAATCATAAAAAAATAATATGAAATAAGTTTAAAAGTATTTTTAAATTCTTTAAACTGAGTCCTTTCAACTTGAAGTAAGCTTCCTTTTTTGTATATAAAACATGATGGAGAATTCAAAACTAATTGAAAATAAGTTTAAGTGTTTAACTTTAAGATAGCTTCTTCCAATTAAAAAACAAACTTTTTTAAAAAATTGCACCCTCATGTTTTTAGTAAAGAATTTTGGTTTCTAAGACTTTAAAAGGATCATTTTTGGTTTTAGCTATAAGCTATACCCTTCTAAAGCTAAGTTAAAGACATGAAATTAGCTGCCTTTTTTCTGTATCCCTTTTTGGTTTTAGCTATAAAGAAGTTTAACTATCCTTGGCTATCCTGGCCAATGCAATATTATTTAAATATTAAACTTAAATCCCCAAGATCATGGTTTTAAATGGCCTAAAACTATTTAACACTTTTTGAAACTTTAAAGTAAGCTTCTTTTAATTTTATACACACTTTCCGATGGCTAGTACTTTTAAGAGCAGCCATCAATGGAATTTAGAAGTCATTTCGCTTAATTTCCTGTGCCAGTCTGCAGCAGCCCGACCAAGTTAATCATCATTGATTGAGTTGGGGGTGAGCGAGCAGGTGTGTGTTTGGGTGGCTGTGTGGATGGGCCAGGGTGGACGAGGACTCCCAGGACTCCCAGAACTCACCATCATACAGCGGTCCTTGCCAATGTCCCGGCACTGCTCGTGCATCACCTCGATGGCGTGGTTCCACTTCTGCATGCACTGGCGGTAGCTGCTCAAATCGAAGCCGGTGATTGTCACCTTGCGCGATATAATCGAATGAACTGTCGCCCGGCCGTCGCGCACCATGAATAGGAATTTCGCCTGTAACGACCAGAAAACAGGCGGGTAAGCGAAGTTCACGGCGAAAAATATTGTCAACACTTATATTTGGGAACTTAAAATATTACAATTATTAATTGTATAACTATATTTGTAATATGATTTATGTTTTTTTTTGTTTTTTGGCCTAAACCTATAATATCACAGAAATCAATGTTTTTAATTGGATAAAAATTCTTTAGAGAATCAATAGTGTCAGGGATTTAATGTTAATTATACTATAAAATTAAAACGATTTTGTTATTTTGAATATACTTTGCATCAAATAATCTTTCTAAAGTTAAATATAAATATTGTCAAATTTTAGATTGGTTTTATAGCTAATGTACTCCATTTAAGTATGTTTTCTAATATTGTTTATCATTCCAAAGTTTTATTAATTTTTCTTTTTCATTGTTAAGTTACCTTTTTACTTTTTATTTGTTTGTTTTTTAAGAGCTTTTCAAAATGGAAGTAATAATTTTATTTCGATACGTTTTTATGTAATTTAACAGATATTTCATGTCAATGCAATGGTGATTTTAAATCCCTAGAGCTGAAAAATGTTATTATTTTTTTATGGCGCATAAAAACGTGCGGATATTTCCTTAACAAGAGATTTCTGCGATATGCATTTACATCAGATATGGTAAATGAAAACGGCGTTTCGTAACTGATATTGTTATGCTTTTTGTGCTCTGAGTGCGCTGGACTGGATGATATGGTGGGAAGTATATAATAGGAATGGGTAAATTGTATCGCTGCGGGTGCGCTTACGTTCGGAAATAGCTCGATGACATAGGAGCCCATTTTTAGCGTCAACGGATCCTTGTTGCATAAACGCGGCGCCGGTTCGCCGTGCTTGGCGATGATTTCCAGACAAAACTGCGCGATGGCACTGTTCATGACCTCTTTGGTGATGCCGGCCTCCTGCAGGCGGAGCGACTCCTTCTCGGACTTTAGCCAGTGCGAGCGCAGTTGCAGGATGCGCGGAATGACGCGTGTTTCCTGCCCGCAGCTGCAAGGATCCCAAAAAATACAAAATACGGATATACTGATGAGAATACACAAAGCGGCGGGTTTGTGGGCACCGGGCAGCGGGGCAGCTTCTATTCACGTGATTAGGGTGCACCCAACTTGGATTGCACAATTTACCTTTTTGGGAGTTCAAAATCACTTGTTTCGATAACGGAAATAGTAAAACACGCTTTGGTGTTTTACTAACTCGAAATTAAATATAATTTGTCTTGAAAGTCCCTTAATTTAATTCATATTTGATAATACATTTTACCTCCTCGGACTTTTAAATCATAGTTTTTCGTAAACGTGAAACGCATCACATATTTTTTCAACAAAATAATAAACTATATTTTAAAAACTATTTAATTTGAGAAATACCAGATACGCGGAACTCATTTTCATTTAATTACAATTTTATAAAAATTCAAAATAACATTTATGCCTCGGTGTTATTAAATAATTGGTTTTTGTTTTTAAGCTTTTTGTTAAATATAATTAATTAAAGATAGGCTTAATTAAATAATTGTTTTTTTTTTTAAACCCGTTTCAAAATGACTATATATATTGTTTAAAAAGTTTAATTTAGTTGTATTTTGAGTTCCAAGAAATTAAACTATTTTTATTTGAATATATAAAACTTGTGACTGGCAATTTAAGGGTTAAATAAGTAACATTTTGTACAGATTGGATATTTATTTTGCGAGGATATATATTGTAAACACATTAAATTGTTTTATATAGTTTTTGTGTTTTTAGCCATTAAATGCTTGCCAAGTTTTTTAAACCAAAGCCTTTCATTTGAAGAAGGAAAATGTGAACACTAGGACACTGGTAACCTCACCCTTTAAAGTCCAAGGTTCGGCATTAAAGCTAACAAGGGGCACCCCAACATCCCGGTTCGGTATCACCGGGCAACCGGGCAACATGTGATGGGGGCTTCGGCTCCATCCTCTTTCATGTACCTTCTCCTAGCGCAATCGACAAAACGAAATGGGATGCCATCCGCTGTGAGCTCTTTGGCTTTTCCTCCAGTGGAAGCGGAGCCCCCGTCGCGAATCCATGTCTGGTGCATAGCTCTCATTCGAGTTCCTCACCTAACCCAACCCAATGCACTCCGATTTTTCCTTTGGCTGCAGGACTGCAGAAACCACTGAACTATGAAGGGCTTCAAACGACTCGTTTCCCGTTGCCTTACTAGAATTTTCCGCCGGCAGCGCACCGTAATCAAGTTCAGAGCACACACAAAAAATGACTGCCTGATTGCGTAAATTATCATAAATATCCCACACTGCAGTGCAAAGCGAACGGCAATGGAAAAATAAAACACCAAAACCAAAACCCGAACCCGAACTCGAACTCGAATCCATGACCCTAGAGGAAAGTAATCAAAGTCGATCAAAGCCTTGTTTATTCAACTACTTTTTTGGGCCAATTAAAAATGGCTTTGGGTCAGCAACCAAAGTTTGATTTGAGTTTATCTTTTTGCTTTAGAAAAAGTACTTCAAACAAAAAAACCAAGAGAAAATATACAAAGTACTGGTTTTACTACAATAATAATCATAATTAAATAATTTACTACCAATTATAATGTCTGCAAAGCGTAAGTTAAATTTACCCCACATAAAATTTAGACATGCTTTTAGTCTGCTTATCATAATTAACAAATAAATAGATTGTATTAAAGGATAGATAATTAAATTAGGGCGTACATTATTTGAACAGACTTTAGGGTAGTAATCAAAGTTGATTTATAGTTTACCGACTAATTAGCTCACATTGAACAACTTTAGTTTTTACTTCTTGTCTACTAGTAATTAACTTTTTAATGTTTTAAATAGTCTGTACCATTGTTATTATCAATTAGTTAGTTAGCTTGCTTATCTGCTATTGGTATTAGCAACCTTTTCTTTTTTAATTAAACATACATAAACTAACATTTGTTTATACCAGAACGGTTTATATGAAAGAAGAAAAATGGTACAAATAATTTGATGTATTAGTTATTTCTTACTTTAAAATAATATTGTGTCCTAGATAAAAACTTTAAATTGAATATTATTTTTATTTTCTAAACATCCCAGTCTTTAACATTATCAGTAAGTATTGAGGTCACCTAATGTACAAAATTATAGTAAATATGTCCTCTAACGAATCAAACAACTTTCTACTTACAACAGAAATTTAAACTAATGTAAAAAACTAGTTATAATTACTAATTTATGCCATAGCTAATATAAATGCATAACATTTGTTATCGCCTGTCTTGAAAAGAAATGTTTTAAAAATATGTTATTAAAAAAAAGTCATTTAAACCCGAAATTTAATGGCCCAACAACATGGAGCCACCTATTTGCACCACCTAAATCGGGGTCACAACTTTATCTGGCCCCAACCAATTACATTTGTTCGCACCTCGACATGAGAGCCCTCCATCTCGGCGAGGAACCCACGATCCCTGTCCCTCTGTCGCTGTCCCGATCCCGATCCCGATCCCACTCCCTTTCCGGCCATGCAAATCCCACAAAATTGTTTCGGGTCTCACCCAGACTCAATTAGTTGATGCCAAGTCCAAATGCTAAATGGTACAAATGCTAAAGCAGATTTAATCTGCAAACCAGAAGGGAGCAGTGTGGATACGAGCGAACGAACGAGGGTGACCTACTCCACATCCACATACGCTTAGGAAAGTTTTACACTTTGCACCACCGCCGTCCTGCAAAAGGCGAACAAAGGACGAGGACCTATTCTGTAACTAAAATCCGTGAGATTCTTGAGGGAAAGGGAAGTCGGTTTTTAAATAGCGGAAATTGCGCTGTGCAGCCATCAGAAAAAGCGACCCTGCCAGCCAGGCAGTCAGGCAGCCTGTTGACAGGATCCAGGATTCGGGATTCAGGATTCAGGATTCAGGATACAGGACGGAGGATAGGCCACGGATGCGATGCGATGGCACAGGATGGAGCGAAATGGTCTGGAAATGGGGCCGGCAGAAAGGCAAATTGTTAATAAAATAAGGGGCTAAAAAAAAAAACTCCTTTTTGGGTGCGATGCGGTCCCTGGCCATTTCTCATTTTCAGATTGCGCAAATTTTGTGGCTAATTACTCATGCGTAAGGGAAACTTAAGAAGTTTTAATATATGGGGCACACAGCAGCCAGAAGGTAAAAAGGCAGCGAGATAAAGCCCACACCAGAAACAGATACGCAAATGGAGGACCAGCCGTAAAAAAATATTAAAATTGCCAAAGGGCGAAACGGAATATATCGAATTGGGTAGCTGCTATCTGTGGGAGGTGGCAGATTGAAACTGGGGAGCTGGGAATGGGAATGGGAATGGGGTACTGAGACTGGGACCCACAGCAGCCAACCAAAAATGTATATATTAAAATTTACAACATTTTCCCCATAGAGCGGAGTGGAAATACACTTTATGGCTGGGCAAAAAGCAGCAGCTGAAAAGGTCCTCCGAACGGAAGAGGAAATTATTTGAAATTGGAATGTTTTTTTAAGGCAGGGCAAATGTTTGATTATACTCAAAGGAAGTGTGAATATTGGTTGGCAGATTTTTGGCTCAAAGGATTTTCTAAAAAAAAAATATGGTAAACATACTGTTGGTATGCAAACATTTAATTTTCTAGCTGGATAATCCTCAATGAAGTTGGAAGGCAACAGTTAATAAAATAAAATTTTATATAACCGGATAATTGTGGTTTTTAATTCAGACAGACTGTCGAGAGATAAAACTGCATTTAAAGCAGTGTTTAAATCCAAGCTTTGGCAACAATTTATTACAACAATGCATTTAAAGCCATTGAAGTGGCATTTAAAATAAAAACTTTTTGGACATATTTTCAAAGTTCCCAAGAATTGATTAAAACATTCGAATGTAATGAGCCAGAAATAAAACAAAGAAAATTGGCAACTATTGTTGTTTCGTTTGAAACACAAGCTTTTGGGATTATTGATACAATAATAAAAAACTAATAGCAAATATACTCAAAGGAAATGCAGTTTTTCCCCACAAACTGCTCTTCGTATTCGTAGAAAAGGAAAAATTTCTTCTAAAATAAGGCAGGCAATTCCATGGAATAAATTTTTCTTGGAAAATCATGTCTCTTACCTAAGTAATTATTTTTCATTCATGTAGTTACATTCCGCATTTAGAGTGTGTGGAAAGAGAATACTTATATGAATTAAGCCAAAAACCTTAAGGCTTCACATATAACCAAAAAAAAAAATGTTTTAGTTAAAAGGATATGTGATATCCACCTGAGTTCTCAAGAACTCGAAGCAAGGAAGAGGACCACTCCCACGCAAAGTGGCAAAAGAGAAACTTTAAATTGGATTTCCTTCGTGCAAAATGAAATGTTAATTGAATTGACAGCAATGATTTCGAGCTTTTCAATAATATGGCGACACGGGTATCCTTTTAAATGGAATGCAACGATTGAAGCATGGCGAAATTATAGAATTTAAGATTTATTCGGGGATAATGGGAAATGTGTGTTTTATTTACTAATCGGTTAAATTTTTTTAAGTAGCTCATTTTGAATCTTCAATGACATAAAGTTATTTTAGCTATGACATTGGAAAGCTATTACATTTTAAAGAAGTGTACTTAAAGGAGATAATATTTATTCAAAGAAAAAAAGTTAACTATATTTAGAGTTCAAACGTTGTTTTAAATTAATAAATTTAATTTTAAAAGTTTTAAAAATGTACATTCAAGATACATATCAATTGTACTTTTCAATAAATACTTTAATCAATTAATTTGAAATAACTTCAGTTTTGTTTTATAAATATTATTCCATAATTTTAGGCATCTTGACACCCGCAAGATATGGCTATACAACCCTTCCTGTGCTCAGTGTCAAACCAATAAATTCCGGTAGAGGAAGGGCAGGTGGAAGTGGAGCATTCCGCCCCCAGACCACGCATTGTGGCAAACAATCAAATCGAACAGTGACTGGGTAATGGGAAAGGGTATTATCCGTTATCCGGTTACAGGGGGAGGGGGAAGGGGGCATAACCAGGATCGCTGGTCCCAGGAACCAGGACCCAGGACCCAGAAGCCGGGAACCAGGAACAAGGAGCCAGGACCAGGGGTTTCCGGGCAGGAGCAGGTGCAGGAGCAGGTGCAGGAGCAGAAGCAGGACTTACCGCACATCGGGATGGGCATCCAGCATGGCGCGCATCAAAGTCGTCCCAGATCTGGGCACGCCGCCTATGAATATTAATGGCATCTCACGGTTGTATGAATAAACGCGTTGATTGTCATCTGTGAGGTATTTCTGAACGTGTCCGTATTCCAAAACCGTAACCGTAGCCGTGTCCGTGTCCGGGGTTTCGCATCCGTATCCGCATCCGCGACGGCAATGTAGGTGGAGACAAAAAAAATGAAATTAGAGAAAAGTTGCAGGCGCAAAATAAATGACATGGCCATGATGATGATTATTATTATGATTATGATTATGATTATTATTATTATTATAACGATGATGGTGCGTGGGAGCGTGGGAATTGCGGATTCCGGATTCCGGTTGATGGCTTGACGGTTGAGTAAGCGCAGGTGTTGACGCCTTCGCGGGCATTAGCGTCAGGAGAAATGGAAATGAGGAGTGGAGGCGACAGACAGGTGATGGGCATTACTAAAAATAGAACTAGAATAGCTATCCATATGGAGCCGCACAGGTCTGACGCCTTATCTTTCTCCAGCCTAAGCCCTGTGATAAATTGGAACCTTATCAAAGGCAAACAACCCATCGCCGTGTTTTTAACCAACTAATGGAAAATCGATCGGTTTTCATAAATCATTGCTTTGCCTTTTATCTAATCGAAGTGTATCAATCGATAAAACAAAACATATTTGGAAAAACACTGAATGGCGATAAGGAAATTAAGTTTAAATTGTAGGGGCTTTCGTTTTTGTAACACAACAATAGATTATTCTTAAAATAAATAAGCTTTCCATATTCTTAAAACAATTTTCTCTAGTATTATTAAATGATTTTTGAATTCTCTTAAACATAATTTTATTTTGTTGCCCAATTTAGTACATATTTTGACTGCTACTTGATAACATACCTAATTCTGAGTTTAAAAATCCCATATATCCCATATAATTTATAATATTAAACTAACTTTGATATTTGTGATTTAATGTGATTTAATTTATAAATCACTTTTGCTATTGATATGCCTTTTGGAGTTGGTTAAATGCTTTTGATTTCGCATTTAGAAGTGCCATGATAGCCAATTAGAGTCCCGGCTTCACATTTGATATAATTAGTAACACAAAACCTGCTGAATTAAAGCCTGCCCTAATTTCTCATGCACATTAGATATCATTTGCATTAATTTATATTATTTGTTTTGGCCGCACAACATTGTTGTGCCCATTAAAGGAGATGCATTTCTGTTGTTGCTATGGATTATTGGATTTATGGCAATGCTAAATGCAATATGAATTCGTGGGTGCAAATAATTATGCACTATCATGCATTCACATTCGCAGGCTGCATGATATCCGAATTAAGCCATGGCTCCACATTTTCCATAATTGGGCCCACAAAAGCACCGGAATTAAGGCTCCTTTCAATGGCCAAAAACCAAGGATGTGTTAATGTGGATGTGGAAATTATTTGGATGATTTGGCTATCTCGGCACACACACACACACACAACTCCCGTACAGACGCATTGTCTTTCTAGTGTGGAGTCATCCCCTTTCCGTTCTAAGCTGCTTATGACCTCCGCCTTCGATATTCCCAATGCTAATCAATGGATACCCCTGCCCCAACCCAAAAGCAACATTCAAACTCCAACGAGACCGTTTTGGTCTCTACTAATGTTTACAAAATAGTGTTCGGTCATCCGATAACCAGTTAAATTCCCTCAATGACTTTTGCTTTGGTTTTGCGTGTGCGGTCGGTCGTTCGGTCGGTCGGTGTTTTGTTTTCCGGGGGGCGGCAGGATTTTCATCTGTGCTCAGCCAACATGAAATTAGTTATCCAGCTTCGGTTCTAATCCCATGATTTTTTTCCTTTGATTTATCATTGCAAATGTATTTTCTTTTTGTTTGGCTTGCTCAGCACAGTGTCTCACAGAAGTGTAAGGCTCTCTCTCTCTCTCTCTCTCTCTCTCTCTTTCTGATCTAAATTGCATACTATAAGAATTCAAGTAAATCATAAAGTCTTGATTGAATTTCAGACTGATTTTGGAATCAAAAATAGATTATCGAATAAGGCAAGTCTGATTGCTTACCTACCTCCCCTTCTTTAACATTTGATTAAATTTAAATATTTTTATTTACATCCCTACATTTTTGCGACGCACCTTGGGGCAACAAATATCGAATGGAGATGTTCCGGGGTGTGACTATGTGTGCTTTCTCTTATTCTTTTTCCCGGACACGGATGGGATGGTATGGATGGATGCCAACCAGATTGGGTTCGAATTGGGAGGGGGAGGGGGTCTACATACCTCAACGCGTACCATTTGGGAGGCCAGCTCGTTGGTGGCGTCCACCTTGAAGAGGCATGTGGGCCGCAGCTCGGTGAATTTGAAAAGGAACATAGTGATGACGATGATGCCGAAGAGCACCCACAGGGTGACCTTCTTATTTCGGTATGGCAGTCGCATTCTGGCTGTGCTGCCTCGGCTAACTGGCCTTTGATTCAGCGGATGCGGATGCGGGTGAGGATGCCTGGTCTGGTCTGGTCTGGTCTGGTCTGGCCTGGTCTCTGGTTAGGTCCTTCTTCCCAGAGGCACTCTCTCTGCTTTTTTCCAGCTCCTATTGATTGCTCCTAGTTGCTGCTACGCTTTGCGTTTGCCCAAAGCTTAAATATGTAAATTGGTTTTCTTGAGGTCCTCAAAGCGAGAGTTGTTTTGCTTTGGCTTTTGCTGTTGCTTCTGCGTCTACTTCTGCTGTTGCTTTTGCCTTGTGATGCCAGCAGCTCCTCTTGTTTGCTAAGGATATGGGTAGATGTGGTGGGTGGGCTAGGTGACTGGGTGGCTAAGTGGTTAGGTGGCTAGGTGGCTAGGTGGCTGTCCCTACAGTGGATGTGGATCCTGATGCTTATGCTGCTGCGGCGGCGGCTTGGCGGTGCCACCACAATAACTCCGTCCACGGTCGTGGTGGTCCTGTTCCGGTCCGTGTTCTGGTGTTTGTTTCTGTTCCTGCTTGGGCTTCGGCTTCTGGTCCTGCTGCTGCTCCTGCTTATGACGTTGATTGCTGCTTGGCATCGCCTCGACTTTTGTTTGCTCCTTTTTCGGCCAGCCAGCAGCAGCAGCAACTCGGCTTGGCCAACACAACACAGCAGCACAACACGATCCTGGCAGTACTGGCTATCCTGGCTATCCTGGCAGCTGCTCTGGACCCCTTTTTATCACTCTTGTGCCGCTCTCTCTAGTGCTCGCCTTCCATTTATTGCATTTTTACTAAATATATATACGTTTATATCACGCTGCAAAGGGAAAAAGCAAAGGATTTACGTTAAGCATATTTAAATAGTTTTCCACGAATTATTGTTGGCCGCAAAGTTATTTGATGCTCTCCTTTCAAAGGCTTAAAGTCGCTATGGCGGCTATCAGTTTGCAATTTAAAATAAATGCCTCTGGATTTCAGTTAATCTCTGAGTTGGACCAACTTTGTTTCAAGAAGAATAATGAAAGTTTAAGCTATGAATGGAAAACCGAAAAAAATAGCGCACATAAATCTAAGTACTTAATACTTTTAGTAGATGATACACTTTGATCTCTTTTAGTAAATAATGCAAATATAAATATAAGAAAACTTTTAACATATATTAAATAATAAATAATATTAATATATCATACACTTTGATCCACTGATAATGCAAATACAAAAATAAGATAACTTTTAACGTATATTAAACAAAGTAAAGTTAAACAGACAAATTTAAAAACAAGAACTAAGAGATTTATGTACAGAGTACTTTTTTAGGCATCATACACATTGATTCATTGACCTTTAAATGCAAAGATAAATATAAGATACCTTTCAGCATAAAATCTCTAAATGACTAAAACCATTTTGGAGTTTATAAAGTTTAAGGATTAAAAGGGTATTTCGTACTTCGGGTAGACTGACTCTTTGACTTTTCCGCTGGTAACTTGCAAGTTTCAGTGCTTGCTACTCGACCACGACTATCGACACTCGACTTTCGACTTTCGGCACTCGACACTCGACCGCTTCTGAGTGGCAACCTCAAGTGACTACGCACCTCTTTGGATCTTTCCTCCACGGATTCTCCTGATGACGGCTGCAACTTCAGCTGCGGCGGTTCTGTGTGTTTGCTCAGTTGTTGACGAAGAGCTGCCAGCCCAGTGACTTAATGAGCCGAAATGCCAAATAGACTGGAACCAACGTTAGCGATATATACACGTAATAGCTCCAATCGCCGGTTACTTCCTCCGTCATACCTGCAGATGAAAGGGCGAACATGGAAATATTATTAATCACCTCGCATCACAAACAAAAAATACAAGGAAATACAAACAAATACAAAAAAACACAAAAAACGAAACGAAACGAATAAAATAACAAGAAGAACAGAGAGGAAAGAAAAGTGCAAACACAATTTCCCTGGTTGGGCGACGGAGCACATGATATATTTGATTAGAAATCATCCACGATACATTTGTTCTTCTCCTTTTCAATATGACATATGAACGTGACTCCCAAGGGGGTCAAGGGGCACAGGGGCGGAGGGAGTGGCACATAAGCCGCTTACACACAAGACATTTACCAGCTGTTTTCCCAGACTCTAAGTGCCTTGCAGTACAGTGAAGTTTAATGGATACCTATTTATTTATTATTTATCCAAGTGATATGGATGCTACACACAATCTGGACCCAGAAAAATTTTTTTCTATTTAATGATGAAATGAAATATATGCTCAACATGTCATACACATTTTGTTAGTTATACCCAGCAGAGTTTATTTTTAATAACAAATAATAATTTAATAAATCTAAAAACTCTAGAAAATGGAATTGAAATTTTTTTAAGTAAAACAAAACATTTAATAAAGCAATTGTTAAGCTATTATAAACATTTCTTCCGTACAATGTATTTGAAAATTTACTTTATTTAATACTTTATGTTAGAATTTCTTTATAAGCAAATAATACAAATTATAGTTCAGTAAAGTCTTCATACAATTTTAAAAATGTTTAGATATGTTATTTAAAAGGTTATCTTTACCGCAAATGATATGTTTGATTGCTTGTGATTTGGAATACCTAAACAT
Source organism: Drosophila gunungcola (assembly GCF_025200985.1). Classification (NCBI taxonomy): domain Eukaryota; kingdom Metazoa; phylum Arthropoda; class Insecta; order Diptera; family Drosophilidae; genus Drosophila; species Drosophila gunungcola. The sequence continues at coordinate 154,949 of NW_026453238.1, forward strand.
TCTTCTGATTTGCATTAAAAAACAACATCCCAGCTCATGACAGGGTTATCAATTTCTAAGCGTAGAAGTTTGACTGTAATTGCCGACATTCTCGTTGCAAATCCCTCAAACTATTTGCCTTCAAGGCGCCGGAGAGTGCATATGAGTTTCAGGCGACATTCGTCACTAGGTTGCCCCACTCCTTCTGAATGGGGAAGAAAAAACGGGTTGGAAAAGGCAGGGAAGGTTAGGGAAGGGGGATAGTGAGTGGCCGGAGCACACTTGACAACTGCCAACTGCCAAGTCCCCGGCAACTCTCCCAAGTGCGGCCGACGTGTCAGAAGCTCGAGTACTTATAATTCCTTTAAATTCTCAACTTTCCCAGCTCCGACATATGAGCGGAAGTGAGGTGGCGCAGGCCAGGATGATAGACACAGAAAGCTGGAACGATATACCAAGTGGCAAGCATATAGCAGATAGCAAAGAGCCTCAAGGCGAAAAATGTACTGCCAAAGAGTGGTTCTGTTCTGGGTGAACTTAAAGAGCTTAAAGGCCAATCGGAGCATTCTTTATTTTTGAAAAAATATGGAAAAAGGCAGCACAATTTAATCACTCAACATAATTTCAAACATCACTATTTAATCTCTACTTCATTACTATTTTTCAATTCAAGCCTAAGTATATTTTAGGCATATTTAGTTGAAATTTATCAGTAAACCCATAAAATTTTTTTTACAATACATTTTTATTGATAGACTCACAACATAATTTCAAACATCACTATATTACTTTTTTCAATTAAGAGAATTAGTTAATAATGTCAGTAATGTGTCCACTGATTCAATAATTGTTTTATAAAATGCTATTTTGGCTTCATGTTACTTAAACTCCTTGTTAAGTCATTTGCTATTCAAACTGTTGTATCCCTGAAAACATCTATAATTTGATTTTAAACACACTTTTCAATTATACCCTGATTATAGTTGACTTTAGAGAGAGAAATTGCCATTAAAAAAAAGGCTTTACAAAGTATTTTCCGATTCGCATTATCATGAATTCTCTTTCAATTTTAAAAGTAAACTTTTACCATTCCGTAAAACTTTAATTAATTTAAAATTTGAAATTATTTGTTGGCAAAAAAGAAAACGCACGCCCACTCGCTCACGCACAATTTCCCGTCCACACAGACAACAAGTTTTCACGAATGACTTGTGTGTGTGTGCTGCTGCTTTCGTCACTCGTTCAACTTCAAAAACTATTTTCTTTTGGCCTGGGCAAAACTTTCAAGAAGCTGGCAATTTGTCCTCGTCGCAGGAGTTTTTCTTCATCCATTTTTTCTTGGCCTTTCCTTTTCGCTTTTCATTTTCCATTTTTCTTTCACATTTCACCTTTGGCTGTTGGTGCAAACATATATCCCGTTATTCCCAATTACACATGCACTTTTCCAGCGTGTGTGCTCGTGTACTTCCTGCCATCTGATCCTGCCAACTTGTTGGTCACTTTCTCCCACTCGTTCAGAAACCCGAAAAGCAGGAGCAAAACAAGCAAGGACACGGCGAATAATGGGCGTGGCTGCACTTGGAGAAAAAGGGCGAGGCGATATTAAAATCATTACCAAATTCGTAAAAATAAATAATAAATGGTTGGAATGTCATACCTCGTTGAATTTGTAAAATAAAAAATACAATCGATTGGCATTAAAAGCTAAAAATAAAAAAGTCGTGATGTAACCCCTTATTAAAAGTTTGAAAATGTTCAAAAAAATGAATGTTCCGAGATCCACTGGGAATCTTTAGTTTGTGTCCTCAGCTTCACAAAATAGTTATTATTTTGGCTGTGTGTCTTATTTTGACTAAGTTATGACAAAAAAAACCGTAAAAAAATATTTTTAAAAGCCTGAAAAAAACAACTTGAATTTTAATAAATAACAAATAAACGACTTTATTATGTGTAAACATATTATTTATTATATTCCTGTACTGCATTGAATAACTTTTAGTAGTTGATTTGACTAGATCTAAAAAGGGAGCTGCCTTTCGCAAACAATTTTGTCTTTGTGCATGAGCTGGCAAAGTATGTTTCCACATATGACAGAAACCCCTCAAGGGCCCAGCTTGTTCTTTGGCTTGCCACATTCTACGCTTTGCTGCTTTCGTATGTCGGAAAGTTTTGATATTAAAAAAATAAATAAAAATAGAAATTCCTTTTGGCCATATTTTACATGCTAAAATTGTGGCTTATATATTTACCCCCTCCCAAAGCCCCTGCCGAAATGGGTGCCAAAACTTTTTAGAGCAACGTTACTACGGCAACAGGGGACCCCTCTTCACTCTTTTCTTTTTTTTTCCACTGCTCCCACGCAAATAATAGAAATAACCAAAAAGAGTAAAGAAAAAAAAAACCGAAAACCAAGTTGAATTTTTGTTTGAAGAGGTGCGCTGTGTATGTGTGTGAGTGTGTGTGAGTAATGTTGGCAAACATTCACACACATTGGAAAGCATTCGCTCCAGTTTTTGTTGCCTTTGTTGCTGGCTGTTTGTTGTTTGGCTCAAGTGTCGGTTAAAGTCTTGTTAAAATTAATAAGCGTGTAAATTGTATTGTATTGCCACACACACACCACCCCCAAACACACAATCACACACATACGCACTCGCACAGAGTACGCATTAAATTGTTTATGCATATGAAGAGTTTTTCCTACTTTATTTTATGGGACTTTGTGTTTTTTATTTCCACAAACAGCTCTCAGATGTTTTTGTTCTTATGTTATGCTCAACTTAAGCTTAATGGCATTTTGTTTTCGGCACTGCTATACAGTAGATGGCAAACGGGTTGTGAAAATTATATCTGGGAGTTTTTTAGTTGGTTGGGAATTGTAGGGATTCTTCTAAAATTCGGTAGACTGCTGTTATCTAATTTTTAAACATATTTTAAATCGCGGGCGCGTGTTATATTATTAATAAGTTGCATCAAGAAATGTATTTTATTTAAAAAGTTTTTTTTTGTATTTTTTTGAATATAGTGTTAAACTGTTTTTTACCATATTTCATTCAGTAATAAAAAAGTGAGAAATCAAGAAACTTATTTTATACATTTAGAAATTACAGCATTATAAAAATGTATGTACAAAACATTTCCAGTTTATCCCACTGTGTATGAGAAATAGCCTGGCGCCAGTTCACACGCTTGTTGCGCCCACTACTATCTCTTGTCTTTTGTTCCTGGGAAACGCGGGCAAAAAGTAGAAAGAAAATCTGCATAAATAATGTTAAGACACGCTTTCTGCGGGAAGTGTTGATGATTTGATGGAAAATTCCGAAACTAAAGCGCGCAAAGTGCGAAAACAAAACGCTGTGGCTCAAGCGCAGTTAGAATGGCGCAAGAAAGTGGGATTTCGGGGGTAATGGTGGAAAAGTGGGTGAAAAATGGGGCTGATCCCAGTCGGCAGAGCGTAGCCATTCTATTTCTCCAACGAAACGTGGCTATCCACATTTTTTGCCCCTCCTCTCCACTGGCGAGAGTTTATTATTTAGCAAACTGACTCCATGGCGACATTTGGCTCATTTATCAGGCAAAAGCACGTCACGTCGTGATATTATAAATTACTTCAGACAATATGCAGCAGCCCCCCGAGTTTTGAGTTGTCTTACTTGGCTATAATCCCGTCAGTTCTGGATGCTGGATGTTGGATGCTTTCAAAAGCATAGGACGGCGATAAATCCATCGCAATGCCAAAACATCAATCCCTAGTCCCGGGCAAATAAAGCAAATGCAGGCATTTTTAATTTAATTAAAACAGTAAGTCCATGGACTATTATGATTTGTTTTCAAAAACCAAATAAACAAGCATTTTTGTGGTCCAAAGCTACTGTGCTGGCTTATTGTTTCCATTTAATTTCCATATGAAAGGAATAACTTATCAGGCTGCATTGCCAAACATTCCAGACCAAAATGAAATGTGGCTATTAAAATAAAATGAGATCTTTGCGGACCACAATAAAATGCGTTTTTAGGCAAGGTTGTTGTTCGATTTAAAAATAATTTGAAGATTTTAAAGACTATTGGCTGCAACCAACTGAAACGTCTAGTGTTTGATAAATAATAAATAAAATGTGAAAGTTTATGGTTCAACTATTTTCTTCAATTTCCGTGAGACCATTTCTCTTTGGCATAAAATAAATAACACAATTTCAATACAAGTGTCGATAACATATTTACTTTGACTTTTTCTAGGAATATTTTTATAGGCGACAGCAAACACAATTCTGAATCATGCTACTATCAACTAGTTCATCGTTACTGTTATTTATCTAAGCATTCAGCGACTGAGTCTTTCGGAATGTTGATAAACAATCCGTACATTTGAGACAACGTAATTCGATGCTGCCTTTTTAAATGATTGCTTTTTGTTTAGTACCATTTGACAAAAGAAATTGAAATTGTGATTTCTAAAACTATGCAACAGGAGGAAGTTGGCAGAATAACTTCTTGTTATGTAAATAGAATATTTTGAATTTCTCTGTGCTTACTAAAATTGTTGTTAAATATATTTGTTTTCATCTTTTATAGCTTAAAGTTGCTGTAGAGTCTTAAATAGCTCACCGCAGTTAATTAAATGCAAGTTAGTTAAGAGACTACTCTTAATAAAATATACTTTATAGTTGTTTTATACTTTAAAATTCTAAAAGTATTAAGATTAATTTAACCAAAACCAGGTAGGTAACGTTTATTTTATAATTTCAAGACAAGCGAAAGACATAAGTTTCGATATAAAAACCCACAAAGTTTCGCCATAAAAACTTGATGAATGTCGGCAATCAAATAATGTAGTTGGCATCACTGCTGTCGCGGGACGGTAGTACCAGGTTGGGGGTTTTTCTGGGCGTTATCTAAACCCGGGGCCAGTTGACAGGCATTGGGACTCGTACTGGGATTGGCCCTCCGCCAAGCGCTGTCGGATGCAATGGAGCGAATATTCCCGGCATATTTGCACAGCGAAGCGCAGCGCCGTTGGATTTAACGTGACTAGTGACTAACGTTCCGCTTAACCCCCTAAAATTCCCTAAACCCCCCATTACTCCCGATCGGAGCACAGAGTTGGGTCCCTGGAAAATGTGTTAATTAAAACTTAACGTCTGATCGCGTTACACACGATACGCGAACGTCACCGGAACACGTACAGAAAAAAAACACGCTCGATGCCCGAGAAAGCGGAGACGGTAAAAATGTTATAATTCAATTTGTGTTATGTCAACTGCTGTATAAATATAGCGCCGGATCCGGGGGAGATATACGTGGTATATACGATACAGACGGACGGACGGACGGACGGACGGACGGAGGAGTGGCCGACTTTATTCAGCTGTGAAATCGACAAGTGCATTGAACCTGGCCGGGCATAGATTATGAGCATAAGCCCGTCTAGAAGCGAAAGATTTTGCGATACCGACCACACACAACAGTTCCCTGAATATAATTTCCGATGGCTGACGCATCAGTGAGCACTCGTTTGTTTGTAATTAACAGTCCAGGAGCTTTGGGCCATAAGCTCCTCAGTAGCCGTCAGGCATCAACAGGCAATCAAAAAACAAGCCAACTTCTGTGGATGTAACTGGCTTAAATGGCAACCAACTACCAGAATTTTTGGCAATGTGTGGAAATCACATAAATATGCAAAGCCATTGTTGCTTTTGCTTTCATATATTAAGCACCAGATAAAATGTTGCATAAGTATTTAAATATTCCCTTCCCTTCTATGAGACCCAAAAAGTATATTCATTTTGATGTAGTATGTCATATTTTATTAAATGTTGCTTTATTTAATGAAAATGTACTGTATATACTTGTACTTGTCAGATAACTTTAAGACTTGGTAACATTTAATTTAGATATTTTTTTGTTAAGTCCATAGTTGCAGAAATAACATTAGCAATATTACAAATAATTTGTCTATGCTGAAAGTGGCCTTTTTACAGAGTCTTCACTGTAGCTCTTTTAGTGTTAACGGCTGTCATTTTCCAGGGACCATAACAAAATCCTTGAGAAAATAGCCTTCAAAGAGGCTTTGCCCACAAATTAGTGTTAGAGTGCGTTCGATGCGGCCCCAATAAATTGACAATTAAAACAAAAAGCAATTAACACCCCAGCCCAGATGGCGAGCAAACGAAATGCTCGTACAACTCGCAACTGAGTCAATGAACCCGAAACTTTCCTGATGACAACAAAAAACATATAAAACGAGAATGAACGAGGAGAGCGGGGCCAGCAACGTTTATCGAAGAATCGATTGAAAGGCGAAGCCCATACACATCAGCAATCAAATGACTTTGACATTGTGCAGCAACTAAACCGAATAAATAGAGTACAAATAATAAAAACAAAATGCTCAAATTGTAACAATCGGGACAGTGAAATGTGAACTGCGGACTGCAAACTGCCAACGGAAAACTGAAAACTGCATTGTATGCAAATTGGCAACAAAGTTTCCGATGAGGAGGCGTTGCGGGATTTTTTTTATTTTATTCTGAGCTAAAACTGATAAGCATGCCAAATGTGTTCCTCTTATTTTATTTCATTTCATTTGCATTTCCACACTTTTAACTCGCTCGCTGGGCACCGAAAAAAATCAATTATTATATTGGGTATTCAAACCGAAGGAATATTTCGTACGTGAAATATATTACTATTTAATTTTATTGCTTTCTAGTTGATTGACTTTTATTCAGAAGCATTAATTAAGCAATTATTATCGACCAATTAATTTATTTGGCTTTAATACTGTTATTTAATGTTCAATATTAAATGAAACGAGTTTTTTTTAGACAGATGAACAGGTTTGACATTACTTTTAAGAAAATTGTTCGCATTGAATGCATTTTTAAATAAAAATGTGTACAAACTTCAATTGCTGATTAACATTTATTAACATTTTGAAATTTATGTGTTTAACTGCTTAATATTTGTATTTGTTTTAAGCATTATTGTTAAGATGTACATATATAAAATAAGATATATAAATATATAAATAAGATAGGAGTTAAAAATAATATCTTATGTGATTCCCATTTAACAAAAATTAAAAAAAAACCATAAATACCTTCAATACGATTAAATCGAGCATGACATTCTTTTTTATCGATTTATATATTTTCAGAATTTTATTGATTTGAAATGGCATATTATTAGCCCCATTATTTTCATTATTTTTGCATGACTTTCTTGTCGTGTCTTTCTCCCAGTTTGTTTATTATCTGCACGGAAAGAAATTAGGTAAATGTTTTACTGATATTATTGAAAAAATGTTTAATGTTACTCCACAATATTTGATATGTATTGATATTGACCAAATTTTAAGTTTTTTAAATTTCTTTTGTCTAAAAATTATAAGTTTATAATTTTAACTTTAAGTATCTGTGTAGAATCAAATTAACCATTCTAATTACTAAAAATTTTAATTTTAAACGCAAAATGTTATTAGAAAGCTGGCACGAATTACAAATTTTAATTAAGCAACTATGATCCGTTTACATTAAACTTTAAAAAGTATTTAGTGAAATTTTTTGACAGTGCGGCGATTAGAAAACCTGTCTTTTGGATTTTCAAATAAATGAGTTAAACAATTATTATTAGCATTTTTTCGATTATTACATTGCGTAGTTTGGTTTTTTGTTTTTGCAGTGCGGACTTCTCTTTGCATGCCTTTCTTGACGTCACTCCTTCTCGGACTTTCTTTTTGACCGCGCAAAAGAGAAGCTTGACAAAAGGGCTTACGTGTCCCAGAGAAGATTTCGTGGAAAGACCATTAAAACTTCTTTTTTCGGGAGCGCAACAGCGGGGCTAACGCGGCCGATGTCAAATGGCCCAACTTTTAATGGAGCCAAGGAGTTTCCTTTTCCATGTCGGCGGGCTTTCCCCGAATTTTCTCTCACTTCGCTGAGGCAATTTGTGCAATTGCGAAGGCTCTCGTGCTTTCTTTAACAGAGAAAAAAAAAAAAAACCAGAGACCCAAAAAACTGACTTCCCTTTCGGAGGCCATCATCAAAATTTTTTGGCCAGCTCAGAACAAACAGTCAACGTAGCGTGTCGCCCTTTGCATATTTGCCTTAATTTTCATTATTCTCATATTCATTTCGTTTTATTTCTTTCCGGCCTTTAATGGGCCGCGATTTGAGGGAATGATGAAAAATGCTGATAGGCCAAGTTAATATGAATGAATGATGATAAATGCGCAATGTTTTTGTTCATAATTAATTTTTACTGTTTCGTTTTTTTTCTTTTGTTCGGGTCTAAAGTGACCATTAATGGCACGGTGTATGATAGGGGGCCACGTTTTTGCCACGGAAAATCACTAGCTTAGTGCAAGTTGGTCAAAACAAAAGCGACCAGAATCAACAGGTGTGCAGATTACATAGCAAATTCGTAAGGTAATTATTACAAAATATATTGCTTTTAATCCTTTAAATCCTTACTTTTGAATTTAGTCCTCTTTTATCACCTTTTTTAAAAACTGAGTTCAACAAATGTTTGAAACAATCAAATCTGTACTAAACAACTATCAAAAAACTTTAAAAGGAAATGGAAATACTTGTTCTATAAAAATATGATATTAAGGAAAGGTTTAATTTTTACAATTAAGATACATTTTACAACTGTTGTACAGACAAACCAAATGGTGGAATATAATCTCCCCTTACTAAAATTTGTTTTTCGAACTGTCGTACAAAAGTTTGAATCGGTTTTATACCAACCAGTACGACATATATTTTCCGGCAAAATCACTCACCTAAACCCCTCCCATTCCCAAGGGCGATTCACACCTCAATAACCCGCCATCGGCTGTCATAGTTTTTCCTTGAGAACTTCCAAATGCAAAAGACCAGGTGAGTGTGACAGAGTTATAGAGTTGTATGCGAACACGTCTACCTGGTCGTTCAAGAACGGCAATCTGAGCGTGACGAATAATGATTTTACACCGCTCCAAAGAGTTCTGAGTAGGGCGATGGGATGGTATGGGATGGTATGGGATGTTATGGGATGGGATATGCAATGGTTCAGTTTTTATGGGATGGGTGTGGGTATACGGGTGGGGTGAACTTTGGAGCGGAGTTTTTCTTTGAGGCAAGGCAAGACGAAGTCGGTCGCCAGGGTAAAAATACTGGCGAAAAGTGTGCAAATTTGTGTGAGAGTTTGTGTGTTGAACGGTTGAATTTGAAATTTGCATTTAGTTGGCTTATTAAGTTTGCATCTGTATATCTGTCGTGTTCGCAGCTCCTTTTAAAGCAACTCCAACGGCTAATTTCATTTGGCTGCAGTTTGCCCCAAAGCAAAGAGGCGTCAGTGAAAGACAGAAAGGGGGGTCGGGCTGGAAAAAATTACAAGGGGGGGAGGTTGTCAAGAAAGAATGCATACACGGGGAAAATTCCCTTTGTCATTTATATTTATTTCATTTATCAAGAATAGATATCATAATAAAGTTGTAAAATTATATTTCAATATTTATAATTTAGAAAACATTGCTTAGCTCGATAAAGTTATTGGTTTTTTAACAAAAAAAAATTATGTCTGATAAATAAAAAATGTGTATATTCATTTACATGAAATTCAAAAAGAATTTTTTTTTAAGATTTCCCTATAAAAAAGTGTCACTCTTTTAGCTCGACAAAGTTGTTTTTTTTTTAACAAAAAATGTATATTAACAAAAAAAATTATATTAACAAACAATTTAAAAAATATTTTTTGTACACATTTGATTTTAAATCGTTTGATATTTACCAGCTCCATGTAAAAAAGATCCAAAAACCCACTTCCATATTTGCATAAACCTTTGTCATTGACTTATTTAAAAATAAAACTAAGAGACATTAAGAAAAGGATATTTGAATTAAACAACTGTCTTATTAATGTCTAATTATCGTGATATTTTCTCTATGTGTACATGTAATATGGGCACTTGGGCAGAATCACTTTTGGGCCACTTGTTTCTCGAAATTGAAAACCATGAGGCGCATTTAAAAAGATGAAGTGACAACTGGCATACTGATGACGACACAGTGGGGAAGGGGTTGGGGGCAAAAGGGAACATGGGGGGGGGGTGAGAGAAGCTGTAAGTGTGTGTGGAGCGTATAAATATAACAAGTGCCAAGTGAAATATGTACATAAATAAGCCAGCGCAGAGATATGTGAGGCAGATGCAGATACAGTGATCTTTCGCCTCTAACAAAAACTTATATTATTTTTTTTAAAGTAACTACTTGCTTTTGTTACTAAAACAATGATTACAAGCCGAAAGTATGTTTTTATTATGTTCATAATTTATGTAGATTTTGTGAAGAAACGTCTTTAAGAAATTACACAAATTAGATTTACAGAAGCAACATTTAAAGTATCACCGAATTTAATTATATTCTATTGTTGATGGTTGAATATATTTTTCAAATCCATTTTTTTTGATATGGCTGTTGTACTTGGGGTTCTACTGTACCCTTTTGTCTACTACTGTCGCCGTTTCTGTGTCTGTTTCTACCGCTGCATTTCTGCATTTTTGCATTTCTGCACTTCCAGCAGCTGCGACTAATTGTTGAAAAGGGAAAAATATATTAAATAAAAAAAAAAAAGAATAGATGGGGATAAAAAGGGGGAGTAATACGCCAGAAAAGGGATAAAAGGAGACAGGATGCGAAGGACTTGTTCGCGCCGACTGCGAAAAGTGCAACAAACTTTGACAAAATACAACGAAAATTCTGCCCAAAGGTATGTATGAGGCCGGGGCGTGGCATAAGGGGGCGGCAAAGGGTGGCGAACGAATGAAGCGCCCCTTTTTGCAACTTCAAATCGCAAACCCACACAGTCCGCCACAGCTGGAGATTCTCACACACATGTGAAAAAAGCGCGAGTAGCAAAAGGAAAAAAAAGGCATTGCAATTGAAGCACTCTCATTAGGAGAAGAAGTTGCAGTAAGAACCAGAAGAATACGAATTGAAGCCGAGGAAAAGAGCTGAAACCGCAAAAAAATTGCCAAGAATACGATAACGTAGACAAAAAAATTAACTGGTTGCAGAAAATGCTTAATATACTCTATTAAAAACAAAGTTTTTAATACTGGCTACGCAATTTCGACTGTATTTAAAACTAAGTAACCATTAATTAAAATAACACAAATTGCATAAAACATTAAAGGCTTGATAAAGTAAACAAAGAGAAAAAATGGCTTTCTGTAATCAATATTTTATTTTATAAAATATGTAAACGGGGCAAACTTTTAGAAATATTTAACAAGAAAATTCTACATAAACTGGAAAACAATGTTGAACAATAGGTGGCGAAAAATGTAGCCATTAAATTGTAGTTTATTTGCTAGAAGCGAATTAAAATAATTGTTCACTCCTTAAACTGCACACTGTAGTTAAAGTACCGGTCGCCCACGTAGCTGACAAAAATGTTGAAAATGTTGCAGTATAAATAAATGATTGCTAAAGCGGTGTTTTACCAAATTTGTGGTTGCACTGGCTTATTTTTTTATTAAGAACTTGCTAATAATACAAAATCAAGTACTGAATATTTTGACATTTATGGCCTACAGACAAAGATACTAACGCTAAACAGCTCATCAAAAATGTTTAAGAATAAAAATGTGTCAACGGTTAATGGCTAAGCGGTATTCGTCGAATTCTTTATTAATCATTAAATAGGTTGATTAAGAACAATATTTTTTCCAATAAGCAGAGTATAATCGTTTTGACACGGCCACGTAGGTGAGGAAACAAAACAGCGCCGCAATAAACGAAAACGAAAAGTTAACACAGGAAAAACACTCAGTTCCCAGATAAGAAGGGGTTCCAATATATTCCCCCAAATTAGTAAGTTAAGCGGTATATTTTACTTGATTTCTTGTTGGAGCGCCGGATTCTTCACTAATCATTGCTATCAGTGTGAGGCAACAACAACAGCTCCCTCTCTCTCTATTTTTTTGCTCTTTCACTCCCCTTATTGTTGTTGTTGTTGTTGCTGTCTGGTTTCAAATATAAATTGCTGTTGTTTTATTTGTTGTTGCTGTTATTATTGTTGCTTGCACTTGTTGTATTTTCGTCACACAAACAAACAAACACCCACACAAACAATGTTGCACGTTGCGTGTGCTCTTCCTCTTTCCCCGCCGAAGAATCGTAAACAAATGCAGCGCACACACTTCGTCACGCGACACCTTGTCCCACTCACGTCTTTTCGGCTAGGTTTGCAGTTTCAGCACTCGCCAAAAAAGTTGCAGCGCGTTCGCCCCGTTTTAGCGCGGCCACTAAGTTAAACACTCGTTTTAGGTCTGAAGTTGGTACGAATTTGGTTACTACGCTAAAATCGCGACTTTCCTTCGCTAGAGGTGGGGAGACTTCGATGATATCATCGATTGTTCAAAATTTTGGTCCTATCGATGTTTGGCAGGAACTATCGATGTTCTTAACATTTCGCTGTTAGTTCGACGTTTGGCTAACATTTTTCATTAGTTCGACGTTTGGCTAACATTTCGTGGTGAGCTTCGCCTCTAGAGGTGAAATATTGGTGTAATCAATGCTCTCAAGACATCGGTGTCATCGATGTTTGGTGGGGCGTCATCGATGCTTTCTGCTCACTACAGCGCTGCTAAAAAAACGATAATAACATTCTAGTGGCATGAATTTAATTTCACATTTCTGTTAGGAAAATGACAATTGCCGTTACAAAAACGATGATTTTTTCATTTCGAACTTTGAAAAAAACTGATCAGGGGCTATGGATTGCGGCATCATAATCAAGAACAGTTTTGGAGAGGCTCTCCGCTTTTGTCTGCTTTCCATTTCCTTTGGCGGGCCAACATCGATGTTTTGCCATCCCTTATATACTGTTAACGATTTCAGTACACTTCTTAGGAGTAAGTATTTGCTACTTGCGGAGTATGTATCGGCTAACTATCGATAAATATGGCGGATGTCTTCGCCAAATTCAAAATGTGCCTTCACTAACTGCGGAGTATGTCTTCGCTAGCTGCGGTTAAAGCTTCAGCGCCACTTGGCGGCCCGCAGCGGAACCCAACATTAAAAAGTATTTTCCCTAAAGTGTCATCTTCCGTCCCGTAGGTGGAGCCAGAACATTTTCAAAAGTTATGTCAATCGCTGAATTAAATTGACTTTGCTTTGTTGTGGCCCAAAACTTTAAAATTTTTGGGAGGAAATATGGGCTATATTAATAACAACTGAACGACCTTTAAATTAATAAGCAATTTACGAACATTTCATAATTTTTTGTGAGAGTTTGAAAAAATGTAACATTTTGATCTGTAAATACCATTGGACAGAACATTTTTTGACGAATTCAACGATTTATGAAACTCGAACTTTTGACCGTTACTTCTAAGTTTTGGATTTCAAAATGGATTTGAACGCTAATTGATGGAGAATTTCATTACAAATTTAACGAGGTATGACATTATTATGGGAGTATTATTTCCATTGTTGTTCTGAAAACTTCGACAATTTTGGGCAGGAAAAAAGGGCTGTTAAATAATCGGGATCAAATTATAAAAATAAGACATTTTCTATCCCAAAGGAGCTCCCACTACTGAAATGATCACTTTTTTGTATAGTATGTATGTATTTTTGGGTATGACTTTATATCGATCAAATGTTTGTTAGTCACTACGCGAGTGCAAATGGTTAATTATGCTATTAGTAGGCGACGCTTTATGGCCAGAAATCAACCAATTGTTGCTAATTGATAACCGACTTAATAGTTCCGTAGTAAAAGTTCCCCACATCCGTTCCCATTTCCATGACATTCACAGGTAACTAATATCAATGCCCTTACAATTTAAAAGCTGTTCAATTTGCTAACACATTTTTTTGTTAATCCAAAATGGCACCCTCAAACGTTTGTGGATTAATTCTTTAAACATCTATACTAAAACTTAGCATTTTAAAATATATAAATGTATAGGCTGTTTATAATTTTTCTAAAATCTAAAACTAAAAAAAGATTTCAATGATCAATGATTGTGCAAATGATAAAATGTATTTATCCAAAGTAAATGTTTATCGAATATAATACGGTTACTAATCTTCAGTAATTTTGATGTTGCCGTTGAAATAGTTTTTAAAAAGCATCCAACTCTCCATTGCTAAATGTAAAAAAGTATGACAAATAATATATTTTTTTGAAACGGCACAACTTTTTTTTCCACCGTTGAGTTAAGCAAAAGCGATTTTCCTGACCTGTTCTTAACCTCTGTTAGGGCGAACTTTTCATCGAATTGGCCAGTTTCAGAGAGTTTAAACATGGGCCTTACAAGAACCGAGTCATCAAAGGTTGGCTCCCTTATCTGGGCTTGTGTGCTCCGATAAGGCAACGGCATATCAACGGCATCGGACGGAAACATGGAAAGACCATTAAGTCGGCCACCTCTTCAGTTGGACGTCGGAGCTGCTGCAGAACGGACAAGGAAAATGACAGGTAAGCAAATCGGGGCAACAAGATGCCATAACAAGAAACCATTTGACCGGACTGATATTTAATGATATCAGTTACATTTCTTTTTACTGCATCATTTTAGTGTTACAACTTGTAACTTGTAACTAACCAGTCATAAAAGGTTTTTAAACAATTCGATAGGACTAATAAATAACCATGAAATTCTCAGTAGTTCCATAAATAGCAGATTAGGATTTTTTAGTTAATATATTTAAGTATATTTAAGTTAAAATTTATATATAAATCTTTAAAAGTCAGAATATTACTTAAGCTAGCTTGAAAGAGCTCAACATTATTGTGACATTTTCCCTGTAATTTCGTATAACTCAAATGGCTTTATAAATTATATATAAATCGTAAGGAATATAATAATTGCAAATCACTTATAATTTTCTTGTTATTCCCCTGATTTCCGTTGTCTACAGATGGTTACCTTTATAAATTGTCCATGTTAACATAACAATATAGTTGAATATAATATACATTTCTTTACAAATTACAAAGAAAATTACTAATAAATTTCTTTATATTTGCACTGCACTTCCGTAGACCACAGATGGATGCAATTTAGTCACGGCAACGTGCCGCCGAATGCCGTGGTGGCCGGCCACGACTCGGATGGGGACCCGATCTTCGTGGGCCGCGCCTTCTTCCAAAACGACATGCTGCCGGCGAAGGTGATCCCGAACAAGGGCCGGGCCTACGTGGCGTATGCGTGCGAGGAGCACGAGCTGGAGAACTACGAGGTGCTGGACGGGTACAACTACGAGTGGCTGCCGGCGGAGAACGGGGAGGTGCCGCCGGGGGCCGTCAAGGTGGGCTACAACGTGGACGGGGAGGTCCTGTACGCCGGACGGGGCTACCACGCCGGCAGCCTGACCATGGGCAAGGTGCACCCCTCGCACGGCTGCCTGTACATCCCCTACGATTCCGATGAGGTGAAGATTTTCGGCTACGAGGTGCTGTGTCAGCCGGAGCGCTGGGTCGACACCACGGCCACGGATATCCCGGATGGCGCTCTGGTGGCCGGCCACGACTCCAACGGCGACACCATCTACGTGGGCCGCGCTATCCTCAACGGCGAATTGCTGCCCGCCAAGGTGGTGCCGGCCAAGGGCAAGGCCTATGCCGCTTATGCCCAGGCGGAGCACGAGCTCACCGATGTCCAGGTGCTCACGGGATCGGGCTTCCAGTGGGTGCCTGCCTCGTACGGAAACGTGGCGCCCGGAGCCCTGTCCTCCGGCCCGAGTGTCGACGGGGAAGCCCTGTACGTGGGCCGGGCAATATACTGTGACAGCCTGAGCGTGGGCAAGATCCATCCCTCGCACGGCTGCATCTACATCCCCTTCGGCGGCGAGGAGGTGCGTCTGGAGCACTACGAGGTCCTGGAGAGGATCTAGATCCTGTGTTGTTTTTTTTAATTTTTTTTACCAAGAATAGCTCATACAACGTAATGGTGAAAAATTTATTATGTGTAAAGTAAACAATATGTTTTTGATATTTTTAAATACAAAAGTAATAATGCGTATGTTTTTTTTGTTATGCACGTATTTTAACTTTTCTTATAATTTCAAGAATACAAATATTTTAATTTTATATCAACAAAAAAGTTATGAAAAATCCATTAATTATGTGTTCCTAAAAGTAAACAATTTATTTCTTATCTAAAATACAAAAGTAAATTATTAAAAAATATTTATGCGTTTGTGTGTTCATGATTTATTTTTTCAAAAAGCTTTCAATTTTATATATTCAATCGATTAGTTTTTCATAAAAGAAACCCATTTATTTTGGGTATTTTTAAATATAAAAAATATTTCTGCTTACGTGTTTTTGGAAATCACGTATTTTCCACCTTTCGAGTACCGTTTATCCCTAAAGCTCCACTTTTGCAGCGAATATTCGCCATTTGAATGATTGGCGGGAATCGCTTGATCCTTTATTTGTTCCGCACATTGGACTTTCTTGCATCCGCTTTTCCGCATTTCCACTCCCCCACGCCCACGCCCACGGTCACGCCCACGGCCACGGTCACGCCCACGCACTCCACTTATTTAGTGGTCGCTGGCTTTGCATTTCGTGTTCCTTTTGTTTTGCCAGCATTGTTGCCTTTCAATGATTTTTCTTGTTTTCGCTTTCAAGTGGATCTCAGGTTGGTTTGTTTTTTCGCCCATTTACAACTATTTGAACGAGGGAAAAAAGGAAAAGACTGTTCGAAAATGTTGAGGGGAGGTCGGTGAAATTGCTGTGCACGGTTTGCACCTGTTTACAGTGGCTTGCCAAGTCCGCAGGGGTGGGATTAATAAGCTTTGAGCGGGTTACAGGGGATTCTCACCGCATTTCGCCCAACTTTCCCATCACTTTTTCCTCTCCCATCGTGCAAACCAATTATCCCGAGATAACTCAAACTTTGCCTAATAAAACAGCATTTTCTGCAATTGCCAAAATGTTGCAGACTCAAATGCTTTGGTGGGATTTTGTTGTTCTGCGTAAACCGAAGAAATATCCAGCACTTAAAACCAGAGCACATTAAATGCTACTTAAAGAATGGCTAGCTCAAAAGTGTTTGCATTAGTGAAAATTCATGGCTGGGAATAGGGGTAATGTTTTTATTTAAAAGGGACTAATGAATTTGTCCTGCTCTACCTGTTCCATTGCTCGTTGCCTTTTTTCATCCGGTTTTCCCCATTTGTACGCCTTTTATTTTGCCTCTTTTCTCTGTTTAACCAACTTAATTTTGCCTAATACATTTTAATCATTTCCACAGTGCCTCGAACTAAATTCCCTCTTTCATTAACCCCTTGCTGCCCCAGCCCATCTATCTGTCACGCTTTCCGCTCTCGATTCGCATCCGTTCACCATGGGTCCTCGTTTTCTGGTTATCCTTTTCTGGCCGCTTTGCTGGTCCCTTTTACGTTTCGAAAAACAATTGGATATTGTATAAAATGATGTAATATTATATTCTGGCCTTTTTTAATATAATAAATTATTAATGCATTAATAATCTTATTACTTGTAAGAAACATTTTATTACCTACACTATTTTTAAAAGATTTTATAAAGTGATAAATTTTTGCAAATTATTTAATCAATACTTAAACAAAGGTTTTCTTGGATTATACCAGTTTTTTCAGTGTCGTGTCCATTCCCTTCCGAAAAAACATATTTTTATTAATTTATCTCTAATTGTTTAGTCTATAGAGATGCAATATCTTAAGTTAAGATTTATGGGGATAATTTGCTAATACTTACCTTTTTTTTTGGCCACCCTGAATTTAAAAAATATTTGTGCTTAGTGTTTTATTTATTTAAATGCCACCTTTTTTCAGCGTCTTTTCTATTCCTCTGCGAAAAAAAAACACATTTTTTTAGTAAATAATATTTAATTGTTTCGTCTGTACATATGCAATAACTTTAGTTAATATTTATAGGAATTATTTAATAGAGAAGCTAGAATTTTGTTTATTACAGGGACTGAAAATAATTACTAAAAAATCATTAACATCTTATAGCCACTTAATCAATTGAGTTATACCATTTTGGTTGCTATTTAGATTGTCTTCTCAGTATTTGTTCTGGTCCAATGTCCTGTTTTTTTTTCCAGTGTCTTTTCTATTGCGGGGCCAGTTGCAGTCGCGGTTTCGCTTTTTGGCCACACAATGCGGCACTTTTTCGGGGGCAGCCAGGGGCGGCGAACGGAAGGGGCTTCGTGCTAGATGCATCCCGGTTTTAGGGGGCGGGGCCCGGGGGTCAGACACAGGCACACACATATTGCGCCCTGTCTAGTCGTCGCCGGTCACTCACTTTGGTCTGCGGTTGCGACGAGTCTGGCTTTGCTCCTCTGCTATATCAGCTAATGGATACAGTCCTCCACATTAGCCCTGTGGAACCCCTTTTGACCCCTTGACCCACCCACGCCCATTAATGCCGCCCACGCAAAACTAGAAACATCAACAAACCAAAGCTAACCAAAATGTGGAGCATTCAGTGGATTTAATGGTGCGTTGGGTACCATTCGGCACTTTAAGATGCACCAGCTTTAAAAAGGGGCTGTGAACAGGGGCGTAGGGCGTAGGGCGTAGAAGGGGGCGGGCAGGAAGTACGTAATGGCAGTCATCTGGTAATACGTAATTAGGGGCGTGGTTTCAGCTGCAGCCACAGCTTAAAGTCTCATCAACGAGTCCGGCAATTTCAATTGTTGCCCAGGACTTTTTGCAATCGGCATAACCAATGAGCCAGTGGTTAAAGTGGGCTAAAGCGGGTTAAAAAGGGGGATTTAAAAGGTAGTTAAAGGGGGGGGGGGGGTGGGGGGTGAGGGGGTGGTTGGAAAAAGAGGTGCTCTTAAACAGCAGTGTGTGTTTGTGTGTGAGTGTTTGTGACCTGGGACCATTTATGATTTGTGAAAAAGTTTCGTGGGCACCGAGGAATGCGGTTTCATTACCAGCCACACTCCCGCCCTCTACATCCCTGCTTAACCCCTTAAAACACCCTCGATGCAGCCCCCTCAGGAACAACTTTCATCCGCCAGCAGGGTGAGTTAGTTGCAGGAAGCGGTTAAAGAACAGAATCGAGAGCGGAATCGATTCGAAACCATCGCAAGTTTATGACCCATAATCGAAAATAGAGCAGTTTTTAAATATAAATGGTTGGTTAATATATCTAAATAAATTTCTTCGATATTCCACTAAAGATAAAAGCCTTAGAATAACACAAAATTTAGTCTGTGCTACATGCTTAAAAGAATAAAAAATAGATTTTAAAAATGCA
Organism: Drosophila gunungcola; assembly: GCF_025200985.1. Lineage (NCBI taxonomy): Eukaryota > Metazoa > Arthropoda > Insecta > Diptera > Drosophilidae > Drosophila > Drosophila gunungcola. The sequence continues at coordinate 174,185 of NW_026453238.1, forward strand.
ATCTATGCAAAATGCAATTTATATACATATGTTGATACATACACAAATTTATTTTTAATATGGCTTAAAGTATTACGCACCCTTAACAATAGGATTGCCTGTTCTATTATTTTTTTATTATTTCTTTCACCTGAGAACGCAAGTATTGCTTTTAAATCAGATAAACTGACCATAAAAATAAAGTTTTTGTTTATAAATAGAGTTAAGATATTTGTAAGATTTTAAGTATTGCATAAATAAATAATATAAATATTTCATTTTGTGTCTGCCTTGTTTTGAAGTCTTGTCCTGACTTGAAGAATTTCCATTGCTGCTGTTTTTCTGACTAATCGCTGCTTGAAAGGATCAAAAAGCTGCTGCCTTTTGGGAGGATCTACCAGCTTCGACACAAAAGGGAACTTTTAATTATACATCGCCCCGCTGGCCCTCATTCACTCGACTCCTCTTTTCCGGGCATATCCATCCAGTTTCCATTTCCCAGCTCATTGCTAAACTTCTCGGCACAACTTGAAATGCAGCAGTGGGAATGTGGAAAGTGGAGTGCACAAACCCGAAAGAGTGGAACATCGGGGTAGGGGACATGGCATTTTACAGCTTGATTTCCATTTGCCCATATAGCTCTTTATTCGTTTGTCTCCCTCTCATGGCTTTTCCATGCTTTTCCTAGCTTTTCCATGACTAGGACTCAACTGGTGGCGGTGAACAGGAAAAAATAATACCAAACTGTGAACCATTGTGGAAAAGAATGGTATTTTTTGGCTAGCATGTATATCAATTGATGTAAATAAATTAGAAATTTGTTAAGCTTTTGTTTGTTGTTTTTAAATAAGCAAATGCTTATTTTACAAAGGTTTAAATATTGTGTTATATACATACACAATAAATATATCACCTATATAATTTTTATTTAATTTTTTAAATATTTCAACGTGCTACAAATTAATTTTCTTAAGTGTGAATTTAGTTAGAAGCTCACAATTACATTTCACGGAATAATCAAGTTTTGATATAAAGTTGCTACATTTTGCAAATAAATTATTATGTTCTTATTATGCATTTATATAGTTTCTAAGACAATTTGTAAAATTATATTTTTTCTCTGTTTGCTGAACATATTTCACGCTGTTTTGCCAGGCTCTTGAATTTAGAAGTCCTCAATTAAACTGGATATTGTTTGAGTTGAGAGCCCTCGCCACCCCTTTGTTAGCCCTTTAACAACATCTATGGCAATAAAAGACAAGTTTATTGCCGCACACCCATGAATATTTGTCTTTGCAGCTCAACTTTTCCTCCCAAAAGAGCAATCGCCGGAAATGTGTTTCATTGTTGTTTATTTGGTTCGCAGCTAGTTTGTAGTTGTAGCAGCTAAACAATAAAAACAAAAAAAAAAAAAAAACAAAGTTTGCAAATAAAAAAAGGATTAATACAGTTTATGGGAAAGGTTCGAGGGGTTGAGTTTGAATTGGGTTCGCTTAACATATGTGACCATATTAAGTGTTTTTTGATGATTTTCAATCCCTTGAAGACATGCTACTTGCGCTTAAGACTATTTGAGACATTTTGGAATTGCAAATTTATTTGTCTTTGAGTAAAAGCTTATTTGCAAAAGTTCAAAATTAAAAAAAAAAATTTTATAAATTTCCATTTTATCAAAAATTACAATGGTTACAAAATTCCACTTTTGGAAATTTTTTGGAAAAGTAGCATTTACAATTTATTCAAAACAAAAATTTAAAATATTTCTAAATTTTTTTTTGCTTAAAAATAAAACGTTGATCTATTTACCCAATTTTTAGATAAAACAAATCGTTTTATGCATTTTTTTAAATCAGCTTTTTATTGTCTTGGAAATCCATTTAATACAAAAATAGGGCAGTAAAATTAAAAAAAAAAAAGCTTAAAATTAACCTTAAGGATTTCCACATTGGCCATCTTACAGTTGACCGCTCAGCTCGTCGTCGAAATCGGAGGTGGGTGGCGTGTCCTTGACATCCGCCCGCACCGTGTACTCCTTGTCGTTGACGCTGTAGTAGATGTTGAAGTACCTGCCCGTCTGGATCCGCATGGCCAGGTAGCCAGTCTGTCCGAGATCCCTGGCGGTGCGCTGGTAGATCACATGTCCGCTGCTGAGGATCACCCGCATCTCCTGCGATCCATCGTCGTTCTTGCGGGCATTCTGCCGCAGGATCTGCACCAGCTGGGATCTCAGAGGATTCGAGCTGGGCTTCAGTCCGGCCAACTGGAGCAGCGGCTCACAGCGGCAGCTGAGCTTCTGGGTCAGCGGACAACTGGCCTGGGGATTCGGCGAGGAACCCGGGATTTGATTAGATGGTGCAGCTCCACCTTGAAGCACAGGAGCCGCTCCGCCCAGGCCCAGATTTCCCAGATTCAGGCCACCCAGTGTGCCGAAACCTCCATTCAGGGTGCCCAATCCCAGGCCGCTGATCAAATTGGGTAGCCCACCCACCCAGGTGCCAATTATGGGCAGATTCTGGCCGAAGGCGGGCAGCCAACCCTGCTGCGGCTGCTGACTCTGGGCATTCGAGTTGGAGGCCACGGGCGTCACCACGGTGATGGGCTGCAGGGGCTGCAGTTGTTGCAGGGGAGGCAGTTGCTGGAGGGGCGGCAGCTGTTGGAGGGGGGGACTCACATTCACCCCATCGAAGAAAATGGGGAACGAGCCACTGGAGCCGGCCAAGCTGCTCTGGCCACCGTTGGCAGTCTGAAAAATATAATCAAAGTAAGCTTCATAAAATATAACCCCAAAATAGTTTGCCACATGAATTATAATTTAAAAGAGATATAAACTTAAATATTCTTAAAATATTTGTAAAGAACAATATTTCAAACGATATAAAACATTTTCAAAGATTCTTAACTTAAATATATAGTGTGCTGTCCCTGGAAAATATTATCAAAGTAAGCTTTATAAAATATAGTCCTTAAATAGATTGCCACATGAATTATATTTCAAAAGAGATCTTAGTTTTAATATTCTAAAAATATTAAAGAAAAATATGTCATATGTGCCTTTAATTATATAATTTGCCTAAAAAATATAACAAGTTGGCATTATAATTATAATTATCATTTAATTATTACTATAAGCAATTAATATTTAGTAAATAGTTATCCTTTTTGTCACTCACCAATTGGCGCTTGTCACGGCGGTCTAAGGACTTCATGGGGCTGCTGCTCATCTGCTTTTCAGTGGTAGTGGGCATGGGTTCCCTGGTGGCTGCTGTTGTTGTGGTTAAAGCCAGACCGACAGCTATAGCACTCATAAAAATGAGCAAACTCAGTTTGTTAGCCATGTTCTCATAAAATTGATGTTGAGCTCTGACAAAACGATGTGGTTTTTTTGTGTAAAGTTCTCTGCCAATTCCTTGAGGATTGTTCTTAGTCAGAGTTTGCTTTGATTTGCTTTGATGTGGTGACCAGAACCGCCACTTCTTATATATGATTTTTGGGGTCTCATATCCAGACACTTTATGATTTTCGGGGTGCAGTTAATGGAACCAGATTTGCCAAGAATCCAAATTTGTTTTAATAAGGACTTAATTGCAAAAAAAAAAAGAAGAAAATAACTGGATTTGCTCAAACAGAATGTGGGTCAGCATTTAATAACGGCCGTATATTTATTTATATATTTCTGCCAAGTTGCAGCACCTTCGTTTGAAAGTTTATGAGTCTTAAATTCAATACTAACATGGATTAACACACACACTCCAGTTCTTTCTGAAGGCGTGCACTTAATTTTCCAGGCAAAACAGAAACAATTTATCGTTACCTTCGTATTGTTTCTCTATTTTGCCAAAATTAAGTCTTTCCACAATGCAGATTCCCAAGCTTTTGGCAAGCAGCCCCTAATCCACTGTATTAGTATTTAATAGCTGACACGCCATTGACATACCCTACATTTTACTATGAATACTTGTGAAACTGTTATTTCGTTTTTGTTTTATTATAGTTGGTAACACGAATTTATTGTTTTGCGATTTTAATGAAAAAAAATATATATGGTGTTTGTCCAGCTTCAGCCTGAATAAAGAGAATTTTTATTTAGCAACCATTATTTTATTTTTTTTCTTTAACAAACCTGCCATAATTATTACAATTATTTTTCCCCAAAATAATGCTGCGGATTGCTGTTTGTTATTAGGGGCACATGGCATGGCATATACTTTTGCAAACATATATAAACATGTTTTAGGTATACAGTTTTTGACAAATTGCCTGGGGCTTGCCATGTCCAGCGGCCAAAATCAATTCAAATTAAATTTGTGCCAACAAAAAAGTGCAGAAAAAAGGAGAACAGGAAATTCGGGCTGGAAGGGGGCGGAATTGTTTCGTTTGCATGGAAATTGCTGTGAGAGATTTTCAATTTTCCTGGAGGAAAGAAAAGGGAATAAGCAAGAAGTAAAGTGAAGTGAACAAGTTGCTTGACAGCCGCTTGCTGTTGCGGACTCATAAATCAAAAAGTTTTTGACAAATTGCACATTAAAGACGCCTTTGATTCAATTAAATAGAAATTGAATTAAATTATAAGGCTAGCTGCCCTTGAAAATGCGCCAAAAATAAACCAGAATGTGATCGAGATAAGCAGACAAAGTTGAAACCGGTTTGAACCGAAAGCAAGCTTTAAAAATAATACTTTACAACGTCCAATATCTTTTATGACACATGGCGAAGGAACCGAAATGACGGCGAAGAATCACCAGCAGATAAACGCAGAAAGTTGGGCAAAATCGCAAGAAATCCAAGTCATCAACAGCAGATGCGCCAGCCATGGAAAATCTCATTATAAATGACCCTGTTTAAATTTCACGAAAGGTATAATAAAGTAAATGAGCAAGGACATAGAACACTAGAATGAAGAGGAAGAAAACAAATTCTTTAATGGAAACACTTAACAGATAACGCTCAATTAAAAATATATATACAAATATTTTCAGTTACTAAACCAATGAACTTCGATCACCCCTTGAACAAACAAACTCCGATGCAAATACCCATTAGCACATTTACGAGCGTGATTATAAAGATTTTAACAGTTATGCACTTGAGCTCCTCACGCTTCACAATCATGTATTCATTTACCGATTTTCATCATCTTGCGGGTATTATATTATGCACTTTAACCCCTTGGTGGGTTACAAGCAAACTGAATTTGTGTCTTGGCATTTATTTAAATTGAGTGAAATTTAATTTATTTTCAATCTTTGGCACATATTTATTCGACTTAAGTTAAGGTTTTTAATTGATTTACTCTATTATGCGGTGATAAAAGATAATTTATACTCCCCAATAAACACTTGATTTAATTAACTAGTTCAGTAATAAAAAACAGATTAAAAACTTATTTTCTTAAATGAACAATATAGCAAGTATAAGCAAATCTGCAGGAATTTAACGAAGGCAACGCTGCGTATGAGTAATGCACTACTTCTTTGAGTTATTTACTTAAGTAATTAAAGGAGTCTAAATGACCAAAAGCATTGTTTTCCGCTTAGAGATTTTAAAGCTTCAATTAGCTACACAATTATTTGAGCTACACAGCGTTTAATTAAAATACAAAGGCTTGATATTTGTCCCTAACTCAAGGGTTAAGCTGCTGCTTCGACTGTTTCTTATTGGCCCTCCTGCAAAGCAGCCGCCTCAAAAGCCGGCTTATTTGCCGTTCGTGGCCCATAACGGTATTGTAGCCATACATATATATATATATATATATATATGTATATATAGTGTATTCGAGATGGCCAAAGTGCAGCTGACGATGACGACGATGATGATGATTCAGTCAACTTGAAATCAGCAGCAGCGAGAACGAGAACCAGAACGAGAACGCCCTTGATTCGTATAAATACAAGTCCGGACCTTTTGGCAGCGTGCAAAAGGCAAGGAAAGCCGCCCGCAGACATGTCATCAAACAGAATCCGGCCGGAGTTGTTGCTGCTGCTGGCGGCGACACTAATCCCGCTGCTGCAGGCAGGGATAGTTAGGGATCCGGATACGGATCCGGACACCACCATTGCTAGCACGGATCTGGACTTGGGCCAAAGCCCCTATACAGAGCAGCTAGAAACGAAATCCGAGTCACAGAAGGAGCCCTCTGTTCAAGTGGATGGCCGACGCATCGACTGTAAATTGACTTTCGATGCGGCGACAATGGACTCGTTAGGCTGCCACAATGAGGAGGCGTGGCATCGGGCTGGTAATAAGCCGGTGGAGAAGCCACTGCAAAATCCGGACTGGCAGCAACAGCAACAGCAGCAACAGCAACAACAGAAGCAACAGCATCGTCACTTGAAGTCCCCGGACAGCCAGCCCATCTATGAATTACAATTGGTTGTTTGGCCCACTGACATCGAGGATGGTGATGACTTTGGTCCGCCGCTGACCACCACAACAACAACAACAACTGATGGCACCACAACTAGCAGCAGCAGCAGCAGCACCACCACCCCAAAACCCACCCAAGTTGGGACACCTATTGAGCAAATATGGCCATTGTACGAGGATCAATTGGTCGTATTTCCGCAAATGGACTTTGAAGAGGAGAATCTTGATTATTTCTTCGACGAAGTGGCACCACCCACATCAGCATCAACTACACGACCTGCAACCACCAGCCATCCCACGGGCACGCCCACACCCACGCCCATTTATGTTGTGCAAAACTATCACGTCATACACCCCAATGGCACCGAGGAATACAAGTAAGTTGGCTCAAACTAATTAATTAAAATATATGCCGGTCAAAAGCAATTAAATGGAATTTGGGCTCCCAAAAGTTTCATCAATGATTTGTGGACATTTTAAAAATGGTCAGGATACAATTTATTCAATTAAAACTTTTTTACAATAAAATTTTTTTTAAATCCAATCTTATACTAAACTTAACTCAATGATTTTTCTAGATCCACTTAAAGAGCTTTTAATAAATGAGTGATTTTAGAAACTTGAGATGACTAAAAAAACTTGTATTTTAAAACCCATTTTAGATTACCCACTTTATTAAAAAACCCTCTAAAGTAAATTAAAGCCTCAAATGTAAGCAGTTTCAACATTTTTGTAAGCCAATATGCTTTATATATATTTAGATACATATATCTGCTCTTTAGCCATCCAAAAATATTTTTAAACCAATGTGCTTATATATATCTGCTTTTTGGCCATCCACAATTTTTGTAGGAATAAAATTATGTTAAGTCCATAGGAATGTATACTAATAGGATACTTTAAAATGTTTTCTATACCCCAGATTAGTGATGAGCAACGGTCTGGTGAACTACAAGAAGTTGTACACCAAGAAAGTGGGTGACCAGGTGATCAACGTGCAGGAGGGCTACAATTCAGTGCCCATTCCCGGGCCCAAGAATCAAATCCAGACGCAGTACTACATTGCCGACGAGCGGGGCTACAATGTATACAGAAGTGAGTTGGCTGTCCAGAGTTGCCATCAATAGTGATTGTATATTCCATTTACCCCCCCCCCCCCATTTCTTTCGCCCCCAGTCGAGCTCCACTATCACCAGCCAGGGTTGCCCAAACATTTGCATTACAAAGCCACAAAAGCGACCAATATGTGAAAAAGGATGAGCAGGATTTTGAAGCGGCGTGCACAGTGGTCCTTAAGCAATGGATAATCATACTAAATATATAGATTTTTTTATTTTTTTTTTATAACTTATATTAGCTGATTTAGTTTTGAATAAATTTTGAAAAGAAGGGTTGGCATTTTTATTGGCTAATTTATTTTGATATATTTAAACTCCTATTACTATTATTATTAAAGGTTTTCCGCAGTAGAATAAAAAAGAAAAACAAATTATATATATTTTTTTATGAAATATTACTCAAGAAATATTTTTTTAACTGTAGTGGCATTAAAAAAGGTTTGTATTTGAATATATATAATTCTTTCCAAACTTTCATATATATATATTTTAAAATAAAAACCTCTGTATTCACTTAGTTTCTGAATAAGGCTTTTCACCCAATGTTCACTTTGGCTGCTCTGCGGCAAACGAATGGCGAAATAAAATGTAATGCCCGGAAAATGATTTGCTGTATTTTTTGTGTTTGTTTGTCGTTCGTGGTGTTATATACATACATTATTTTTTGTTGCTTTTTTGCTACTGTTGGCAGGTCTGATCTGTTCGTATTTTGTTTTTTCCACTATTTTTATTTTTTACCAGATTTTGCAAACATTGAATGTTGTTGTTGTTAGTGTTTTGCTTGATTCCTATTCTATTTGCTGTTGCTTTCTCAATCGTAGTGTTGCTGATTGCCATCTTTGGTTGCTGTTGCTGTTGCTGCTGTTCATGTTGCTGCTGTACTGAAAGAAAAGTTTTAAAATATTTAAAACTAAATTCCATGAAGTTAAATATATATGCAGTAGTACGAAAGATGAAATTATTAGCTTTACTTTGGAACTATAAGCACATAAAATGCATATAAGTTTAGTATTTTGGTTTATTTGTTGATTGATAACTTAAAACCATTTAATTTTAAAATTTAAAATAAGACTTGATTTCATTTTAAAATATGACTTGACTTCATTTATATGGTCTTATATTTCAGGGCACACATAAAATGGCCTATAATTTATAAACTTGTTATATTTTTGAAATCAGCTCAAATATTAAATCGATTTTAATTTTTCTGTGTGCCTGCTGTTGTCCCACTTGAAAACCCCTGGGCAGTGGGGTGTTAAGGGCAGGGGCATGGATGATGCTGATGATGCCATTTAGATGCATATCAAAGCATTTCACTTTTGCCCAATCCTTTTTGCATATGTATAGTATTTATTTATTTATTTATTTACTTTTTGCCTTCTGCTGCTGCTGCTGCTACTGCTACCAATTTCTTTGTTGTTTCTTTCAATTGTAGTTTATGGCCTGCCTTTCCCTCAATTTGCCCCGCCCCATATGCCACCGAATTCTCCCTGTTTGTTGTTTATGCCACAAAGTTTTCTTGGTCCTTGGGCGACAGCCTGTTGGCAGCTGTGCAAAGTTTTTTGGGTCTTGGCTTATGATTATTTAAAGCCTGGTTCGAATCCAACTTTATAGGCCTGTGCCGATGCCAATGATTTTCCCTGAATGTGTGAATTAAGAAACTATGGGCTCCGGGGTCTGGCAATTAAATCGAACACGAATTTTCCATTCTTATCAAGTGTAACTGCTTCGCCTCATTTGCTGCAAACTGAGAAGTGCGGAAAAGTTTCGCCAGTGCTGCCATTTTATCGTTTTTATGGATATATTTGTTCCTTATTCACCTATCATATTTTATTTCAATGCCAAAATAGTTTAGTTTTGTTTAAGATTATATTTTATAATTACAATTTTATTTATATTTATTTCAGATCATCACTATCTGTCCTGCAAATAAAGAAATAACTATTTGGCAAGCAACGCGCACATTAAATGTGGGCATCCATGTCTGCCCCATCTTGGCCTTCTTTTTGTCGAGTTTCACCTGGTTTCTGTTTGGGGTTACTGTTCAGTTTACAGCTCGTATATCCGTTCCGTGTCGACTTGGTCTTCTTGGTCGCTACTTTTACGGCCTTTGTAATTATCACTTTAATGAACTTTGCTAGTTTGATAGCGAACCTTTGCCAAAAGGTAGCAAGGTAGCAATGAGCGAGATGGCTATCCCCTGGGAAAGAGAGATGGCTATATGGGGACAGAGGGAGAGGGGGCGATTGCAAGGACGCTACGTGCACAACCGGCTTTCCGCTTCCAGCGTATTGTGTGCCTTTGGTTTTTATTAAGGAATAAAATTAGTGAGCGCGTGCCGGGAACGCCAAAAATGCCAGTTGCAGTTCCTCCATTGCTCTCCTTCGTCCTTCGTCCTCCGTCCCCCATTTCCATCCCCTTCTGGGCGAAAAGGAAATGAAAGCAATGGCGAAAGTCTCAGAAGCACAGAAAGAAACCAGCTTAAATGGCCGTTTCATTAACTAACTAATGGCCTACAAGTTTTTTTCCTTTTAAGCAGTTGTATCTTGGTTAAACAATTTTTTAAATTCTAACAGTGAGTGTGGACAGTATCTAAGGTTTATGTATTGTTAAGTAAACGGTTTTTTTTATTTTATTTATTTATTTGATTATTAATTTATTGTTGTTCGCCATAGGATATTTCAATAAAGCCTTATCTGGCTAATTTATATCTACTTAATTCTAAGTCATAAAAATATTTTGAAATTGATTTTTATAGTTCGTTAAATATTTTTTAAAATCCATTTTTGAGTTCTTAGTGATATTTCCTGTATGATTTGATATAAGCGTGGATTTGGCTTACTAAAAAAAGCAAAAACTAGGCTTTAAGTTCCAAATTTATAAACACGATACAATATATCATTAAAGTAACAGTAGCGAAAAGCTGCTTATTTGTTCTTTTTTAATTTATGATGTTTACATACAAAAATGTTTCCTAGCTAAAAGAGTATGTGAGTGTACTTTTCCTGATGCATTATTTATTTAAGTGCATTTCAAGCAGAATGAGTTTAAGTTGAGGCAGAGAAACAGTGACTGCAACAGAGGCCGAAAGTTATGCGAAGCGAATGTGCGCAAAATAATGCACGATAAACGCTCCAATTTCCAGAAGATCCGAAATAAGAACAACTTTCGTAGGCGAAAGAAATGTTGGGCCAAGTGGGGTTAAATGGGGGAAAGAAATTTAAGGCACCGTCAAAAAAATGTATAAACTATTTCAGTTAAGCAATTAATAATGAATAAAGTACTTGTATTTTTCTTCGAAAATCAATGTTTGCAAAATGGTTACAATGGCTGTTAAACAAGCTGTTAAATTCAGGCAAATTTTAGTAGTCGAATAAAAAATTTTAAAAATTTTGTATTTATTATATTTATTAATTATGTACAAAACATAAGCACATGAAAAGCTTTGTAAACATTAATAAGCTTAGTTGGTTTTTTATTCATATTTCTCCAATTATTAATTTTAATTTGTGGACTTTGATTAAAAATAGATAAATTATATTGATTGACTGCTCATATTGCCCCAATTTGTTTGGCTTACTCCCAATATGTAATTATTATCCTGGGGCGACATGTTAAAATGTATATTTCCACCGCTTGTCATAACCTGAATTTGTTATGTCCACAAACTAAATGTGTTAAATGTATCAATATAAAATGATAAAATTGTTGTGCACTTGTGAACTCTCGAAAAATGAATGAAATAATTAATTAACGCCCAATTACACAAGGATCACACTTAAATCGGCCGAATGCATCATTACACCGCGGCAACCAATAAGCGAAAAACCCCAAAAGTGTGAGTGTGAGTGTGCGAAATGGGAAAAGCCGGAAAAGCGGTCGAGCAATGGAAATGGTCGAGCTGCGAAAATACAAATTGAAATGCAGCAAGTCGCCTTCCTTGTCGCGGTTTATTTTCCAGCACCACGGCAATTAATCATAAAAGCAGATTTTAACACGAGCTGACTGTATGCCATGTGTGTATTGTATGTGTGCCATAAATGCCCATCCCCATGTCCTTTTTCCTTCGCCTCGAACACATGAAATGTGAAAAATATCTTGTAATGTGTTTATCAATGTGTGCGGATGGCGATGGAACATGATTCGGGCAGTGTTCCGGACTCGGCGACTCAGTTCCAGACGATTCCTGGCTGGGCCTGCAAATAAATTCATTGAATTAACAAATAGCTTCGTGTTCATTTTAAACCAAAGAGGAACAAAGGCAAAACACGAAAAAATTCCGCCTGTTTACGGCAAAAATGGCAAAACGAAAAAACCAAGCGAGTGTGCATTTTTATTTTAAACGTTTTTATGCTGAGATATGTATATATGTACTATATTATTATCCACGACTCACCTGGATATTCTGGTCAGGGCAAATACTCTTAGCGGATTTTCGTTTAAAAATTTAAATAAAATCCCCAGTTGTTTTGCGGCTGAAAGTTCCCTTCGCTTTTTTTGTGTTTGCTGCACTGGTCAACAACGTTTTTTTTGGCCAAAGCGAAAAATAATTGCTGAAACTTCATTTAATATATGGGCAAAACTGCGTGTCCGAATTCAGTTTCACTAGTACCTCTTTTAATTGTGTTGACAAGCAGCAATTAGTGCGTTCTTTAAATATTTATAAGTGCACTTTTTTTAGTTAAATCAGTGCCAGATGTTTTTAAAGCTTTAAGCGATCGATTAATGGTAATTAATACATTTATTTGCAGTTAGGGTGGTCCAAGAAGACTGAGCATTATTTTTAAAGTGAGAAAAAACCATTTAAATGTTCTAAAATATTTGACAGCCAACGTGCAGAGCTTGAACTACCAAATGGCCATAAATACCCCCAAATGCAATCATGAACTGTTGAACACCAATTCAATTTGGGATGTTAATTTGCGCCCAGAAACTCGCCTGCAATTCCTGATGAATTTAATCCGGCCCAATAAGGTAATTCCACTTACAAAGCTCGCAAAAAAAGGGGGAAATGTGCGAGTTCAGAGCATAATTTGCGGCGTGCATGCTAAAATAATGAATTTCCACTTGCATAAACAAAGGAGTGAGGCGAGCGGGGCGCAAGGAGTCAGTTAGACAACTTGTGCCTGGCAATTTCATTAGAGGTGTGAAAAAACGGAATTAAATAAAAGAAAAACCCTCACGAAGAAATGCAATTTACTTGCACTTCATAATTTGCCTAGGGTTGCAGTGAAAATTCTAAAAAAAACGCTTTTCACTTCACAATTTACCGTATTTTATAGATGCTCGTTATGTTTTACCTACAAGCAAAGTACCTTTGATTATACTCTCAACGTTTCTGTTCGTTTGTTTGTTTGTTTATTTGGTCATATTTTCGTTTTTAATGAACTGCTTTCTGGTTCATTTGACTGCGCTAAGCCAGCCCTATGCTAATTTCGTTTTCCCGTTTCGGTTGACTCCTTCTTGCTAATTTTTTTTATGGCTAACTGGCAGTACGTCCTTTTTTGTTAGCAGGATCTCGCAGCCTTTTGCTGCGGTCGCTGATGAACTGCACACATCACCCGGCGCGACATGGCTTGGCATGGCTTGGTATGGCTCGGCACCCACCGGCAAACAACGGCCATGTCCTTTTAGCACACCCTGCCCACACACCTGCCATGTGCCCTGCGTCCTTTGGGCATCCCCAACCCCCCACTCGAGGAGTAAGTGCCTCCTCCCCACCCGCTAAACGCGACATTCGCTGCTTAAAAGCCATTTTTGCGTTTTATATTTAATTTTTTTCGCCGACGCCCCCTCAACGGGTGTGCCGCAATGCTTATCCCTTTTGTATACCCTCTAAAAAAGGCGTTCCATATCCAGCATGCATCTTGGTTTTCAGGAACTTATGCCTTATTTCAAAATAAAATACCAACAGCAAAACATAAGCTCCCATTCCTGAAAATTCTAAAGCAATAAATAAGTGGCTTAAATTAAAAACGTGTAATCTTAAAGATATTGAGTATTAAAAACCTTTGGCTAAATTCGAAAACTACATTTGTTATAATATTCAAAGTAAAACTAATGGGCTATATATCAATGTAGCTTAAGTATTATTCGAAGATTGGTTGAAACCAAACAGAAACCATATATTATCAATATCAATCGACTTGCACTGGATTTTTCGATCTCAAAATAGGGTATTTCCCTCTTTTGATCAGGCTTAGTTAGTCCTTGGTCCTCGTTCATTTTTCGGTGTCCTTTCCACCTCTGTTTGTTCTTCATCCTTTGGCTTTGGTTTACATTTTTTGTGACGCTGTTTTCACTGTTTGTTGCTGTTACCGCAGCATGCAAACATTTTGAAGGCGCTTCCTGGGATACGGCGAAAAAAGGAGGTCCATGTCCTAGTTAAACTTTACCTGCTTTGTCACATTTGTAATATTTATTGCCTTTTGATTATATTTCGGGGCTGAGCCAGAAAAAATATTTTTTTGCAAGGCATTTTAGATTTGGGTGATGTGAATTTAATGGAAACACAGAGCGGGATAAATGGCATTGACATTGAGATGACGGGTTGTGGTAATTTTTTAAGGTTTTCTCGCCCTTTAATAGAAACGAAGTTCTGGAAGACTGTTTTTACCATTTATCCGATTTCCCTTCACTTAGTTACTGGCGGGATTTTACTCTCTTTAATAAGCGTCAAAGTTATCAAAGTTGCAACTTAACTTTTTCCCTTGTATTTGGCTTTATTCCTTTCTTATTTTCCATTCCATTGCCCCTCGCCCCAATCCATTTTCCCGGCTTTTCCCGGAGAAGATTTGTAAAGTTTCATTGATAATTTTAACGACTCCCAGCTACATGTGTCCGTTCGTCGGCAAGTCGCAAAGTCGGAAAGTCGGAATGTCGGAGTTGTGGAGGGGATTTCGAAGGGGATTGCCGGTTCGTGTTGAACTGCAAAGGCGCTTTAAGTACTTCCCAGAAGTTGGTTTTATTGTGTTTCTCGTACAATAATTCACGAACTGAGCAATCCAGCTGAGAGAAAGACACTCTAATTACTAGGGATTTTAAATAAACTACATTGGTGTGTGCATGAATTTAAATGTTAGTTAGTTAGTTTCTCAAAGCAAATTTCTCTTTTAGTTTTTGATGATAAATTAATTGTACTCTTCTTGAGCAGTATTCAATAACTTATTTGTATCTGTATATGCAAGCTATTATAAGGGTATTTATAATATAACATATTTAATAAAAGTAACATTAAAGTGGCACTTACGGCGTGCTAACATAAAATATAAAAGTTAAAGCTTAGGCATAACACTCTCTAATTTATGCATCATCATAATTTTATTTAATATTTAAAAGTGACTTGCACCTAATTTTAATTAAATATATATATATATATATATATTTTGTAATATTAAAAGGTAGGTATATTTAAATAAAACTTAGTCTAAGAGCATCAGTTTATTTACTTACCTAGCCCATTTTGCTCTGCTCATTTTTGTTCACTTACATTTCGTGGTTTTTTCTTTGGATTTATCTTAAGTTCTGTGTAGCTGAGCTCCACAATGGGACAGTGGCAAGCCATTGAGTCAAGTGTCAAAGGCCAAGAACCACCTGCCCAGCTCGCCCACTTTCCCCATTTTCCACCGTCTTTTCTTCAGCTTACCAAAACCGCGAGGCAAGTATTGCTTTCATGGCAGCCAAAAGCTTTCGCTTCTGCAATTTCCTTTTTAATCCCAATTTTTTTTCATTAGCAAAATATTCTCCGGTTTAAGTCCTTAATTTTATTTTTCTCTGTGGCAAACTTGTGTCTGGCTTTTTTTTCTCGTATTTCATCATTTTTCTTATGCAACACTTGAGTTAATCTGATTTGAAATCAATTTCAATTTTATGTGCGCACAAATCATGCTTTATTTTCGGGGGTCTGCAATTAAGCTGGTCCATTGCAATCCCATCTCAAGATGATTTTTTATGGCCTTTTATGTTTTATGGCTTAATAGTCGGCCCACAAAAAGGTGCCAGTTGAATTAATTCTGCAAGTCAGTCGAGCGTTGAACTCGTTTCTCAGGTATCCTGTCGGCACTTAATAAATTTATGATGAACCTTCGTACACTCGAGAGTTCAGAATTTGAGATTCCATTCCATTCCGCATCATCCCATTTCATTTCAATTCGTTCCTGCACTGAGGACAAAAATTGTGTCATACTGAACATTGTTGGAAATTGTCTCTTTCCAATGGTATCGTCTCAAAAAATATTAAATTTGTTTCCCAACAGCAATTTTTATTTAAGAGTAATTTGAGAGTATGTTTTATGTATATTGAAAAGATTTATTATTCTACACCAAACAATAAATTGAATGAACAGAATGTATTTTTTTCATATACTATTATTCTGTAGTATTTTATTATACATATAGAACAATTTATTATTATTTTTTCCCTTATCTATTTGTTATTTTTTTATTTTTTGAGCAACTTGAGAAATAAAATAAATTAATTGATTAGCTGTTTCTTTCAGTGTGCTGGACATTTTCTTGTTTTTGGTTTGGTTTCGTTTTCGTTTCTTAATTGCCTGCGCCCGAGAACCTCGCCAAAAATGTGTTAAAAATGCAAAAATATGGCCAGATATCCAATATACATATATATATGTATAGTGTGTGAACCCCAGGTTGGCGAGGGGGTGCCCTGCACTTGTATGTTTTATTGCCCGAAACGCTTTGTGGTAAATTTATTGCCAAATTGTCGGCGACTTTCGAAAAAACGCGAAATCTTCGCAGCCAAAAAACAAACCCAAAAAACAAAAATACTCGTAAGGCGCAGAGGGGCGTAGACCATAAAAAAACGCAAAACAGCCACAAACAACTCGAAACATCTTCAATAATAAATTCATAATTTTCGCTGCTTTGCCTTAATAAATTTTTATTATTTTTTAATTCCATTTCAATGAACACAAAAAAAAATCATAATAATATAATACGAGTAGTCGGGGCACAAAAATTAAAAAAAGAAGGAAGGGTAAAAAAAAACAATGGAAGGAGCCATAATAATAATGAGGATGGTGTGCAATTACGGGGTCTCAGTAGCGGCCCCTGCGATTCGTCCCCGCCCCCCGGGGCGTTGTCGTCGTTATGGAGGGGCTTGGGCTTCCATGGACCTCCGACCGGGATTGGTAATGGGATTGGGAATTGGAGCTAGAGCTAGAGCTGGAGCTGGCAGTGGGCTCAGGATCGGATCTGGCCATGGGCACATCGATGGAGCGCGGCAGGTTGGGATACACTTGCGGCGTGATCGCTGTGGACAGTACAAAATAATACAAATTAATATTAACCAGATTGCCCATCTCTGGGTTAAGGTTAGGAATAATCGTTGGGTGTCGTCTGCATGTCTTGTTAATTTTTGCCGAAGGAGTTTAGTTAATGGGTAGCCCGTTTACATTAATCATTTTAGTTGTGCTCAATGATGGCAATGATAAATGGGTCCAGTTAAATGATGTGCATTTTTAGCTGTGAAAATTTTGCAAGTGGCTAACTTTTAAATTATTAATTTTAAATATCTTTATTTGATTTAACCATGTGCTTAAATATTTATTGCCAATCAAACAATTATTCGCTTATTGATCCAAAATGAAAAAATGTTATTGAGTATATAAAAAAAGGTAATTTAAATTCAAAATTACATTATTACATTTAGAATACGTAAAATTAAAAGGCTTATTTAAAATGTTTTGTATTTGATTTTTAGAGAGTTTTATTTATTGCTTTTTAAAAAGGCTTTGAGTGCTTGTTTTTGAAATGCTTTTAATTGTAGCAGCATAAGGAAACACTTCATTTCTAAATTGACCTAATGAATTGCATCTAACTTTCAAGCTTTGAAGAAACAACACATTTATTTTATTAACTGTATCTGTGGCTTCTTTTGTTAAATTTGTAATCACTTTTTGTTCACTTCCTAGTCTTGTGAAAATCTAAAATCGATAGACAATTGCCGATTGTACTTACACTGATTTTGCCGATAGCCAAACTGATCGGCATTGTAGAAGACGGTGATGTATCGGCCGTCGGTCATGCGATACGAGTAATAGCCCACGACCATCAGGGTCTTGACCTCGTTGATCTTGGCGAAATATCCGCGCTCGTAACGCGCCGTTCCGTCGTCCAACTCGAATCGATACTCGTAGCTGCCATCGGGGTATCGGTTATCGAATCGATCCAGTAATCGCACACTTCGCACCGCCTCCCTCTTCTCTTCGTTTTCCCTGATCTGCTGGCCGGAAGTGAGGGTGGCGCTCAGCAGGAATATAGATAGCAGGATCACACCGGAAGTGGCCATTTTAATGTGTGAGTGTGTGATATTTGGATGGTGTGTGATGATATATGGGGTGGGGTGTGTGGGGTGCTTGGGTTTTTGAAGGTTGCGTGTGTGTGCTGTCGCGTGTTGTTTTGTTAACAGTTTAATTCGGAAACTGTGTAACTTTGGCTTTTTATAGTCGCCATCGGAGGCAGCGACGCGAGCAGAGAAGTCGACTTTGGCTGCGGCAGCGAATATCTTCAGCCTGAGCGGGATATCCAAAGGGGTGACAGAGAGCCAAATACACAGGTAAAAAAGGATTGACCTCTTTTGATTAAGTAAAATATGTTTTTCAAATTAACCAGAAAGTACAGCGCTGACACCTCAAGGAATTGCAGTAATTAAACTTAAACTTAAAGTATGTATTATTAAGTTTCAAACGATAAAAAAAATATAATACATTATTGTAAAATATTTTTTCTAACTTACAAAATAAGTAATCAGGCAAGGATACAAATTGGAAGAATTGCATTTTTGAACTATTATTTTAAACTAAAATATGTTGTTCCGTTTGTTTAATTAACAATTATAGTATTATTTCAAGGTAAAGATTTTTTGTAGGCCTTATGTTGTATGCAGAAGTCCAGAAAATAGCTGATTTTCGCTCAGTGTCAGCCGTCAAAAATTCTCAACGCTTAATCATACGAAAAAAATCTTAATTTCATCTACTTACACACATGCTTATCGGTGTGCCCTGCTCAATGGGTTAAAAGGGGCGGAAGGGGCGAATGGGGGCGGGGTAGGGGCTGGACAGGTTGCTAACTGGGCAATTTGGTTGCGCCTCTTTTGTGTGTTTGCTTTTGGCGCTGTTCGCACGGCCGCCAAATTGCGCACAATGGGTTAAGAGGGGTTCGGCAGATTTAGGGGGCTAAGGGGGTTGGAGGGGGTGGAAACGGGGGGGGGGGTGGCTGGAGGGGGTGGTTGGGCGTGGGGCTAAGCAATCACAGCTGAAAACTGATACAGCAGACATAATCGATTTGCTGCCAATTGATGGATGGCCAGGGAATCGCTACAAAGTGCCTTTAATGCTGCTTGTTCAAATTGGTACTTAACCATCTAATAAGTAAATTAAATGATCTCATTATGCTGACTGACAGATCTTGTTTAATTATATCTTAAAGATACACATCGAAAAATCAATTACATTTTCAATAAATTTGTTACAATTTATTATTTATAATCATAATCAACTTATCGTTTTCATTCATAATAAACATTTTAAAATTTATTATTATTGTTGTAACTTACAAAATTAATCAGACTAGGAAAGCATTTAAATTCCAATCATTCTATTTGATATTAGCAATACATTTCATTTGCTTACATGTTTTTTTTTAGTTTTTCAGTGGTTATAATATTTTTTTTAATCTTATATTTCTTTATTTTTTTCGTTCTTTAAGGGGTTATTTTTTGTTCAAAGATTTTAAAGCTTGTTCCTTGATCAAAAGTGCTATATCAACATTTTAGTTAATAACTTAAGAAAAAGGATAACTTTCAATTTAAAAGGAATTATTGAAAATCAAGTAAAATCAGGGAAGAAGTCTAGGTAAATTCAGCTGAAATCGAATTATACCCCATTGAACCCACTGTGCTGGGCAGGCTAAAAATACAACAGTTGTTGCACCCTACAATTTGGCCAGCCAGTACGTGCCGCCTGTCATCGCCGGACTCCAAGCTCCAAGCTTCAAACTCCAGGCTCCGAACTCCAGACTCCCGACTCCCGACTCCAGTGACCAAAGCAGCGGCTTCCGAGCGGGGAAGATGCAACAACAGGGGCGGAATGGGGGACCTGGAGCGGAATGAGGGAGAAGCGAACGAGGCGAGCGTCCTGTGGCCAATTAGGGCTAATTTATGATTTCAATCATTTCTTAATTGCATTTAATGTGCAGCGATTTAGCGAACACAGGCCCGGGCAGCTGGGATATCTGGGATATCTGAAATGAGGGCCGGGGGCCATCGAGGGGCCACTTGGTCAGTCGGCCAAACTTAATGATGTGCAATTGAGCCGGGGACTGAGGGACCGAGGGACCGCAAAACTTATCGCATAGTGCTGCTCGGGGGCAGCTGTCAATACGTCGACACGGACTTATCGCCATTTAATTAATTTCCGCACACCTCAAAGGTCACGCCAATGCATTACAAAAAATATCAATAATACCAACTCTTGCTTGGATAGCATTTATGAGTTTATTTCATATTTTGAGCCTCATTGTTTCGGCTTTTTCGTGGCATCCAGAACAGATTTATGGCCAAGTCGCAGTGACGGAAACAGTGACAATCGCAGTCACAGTCGTTCCACTCGCCGGCTTAGTCATTCAGTCATGCAGTCACGCAGTCACTCTGTCAGTTTGTCACTCTGTCAGTTTGTCACCGTGTCAGTTTGTCACCCTGTTAGTCGGGGCCAAAAAGGCGCGCTAAACTTGCCAAAGTGGCAACAGCTACATCAGCACGCCAGCAACATCAGGCGGCACTGGCACTTCCTTCATCCTGGCGTAAACTGATTTATTTATAAACGTATTTTATCTCTGCCTGTGACAAAGCATTCATTTCACATTCTGGCCAGGCGAACAAAAGACGACGCTCAGACCCAGAAATTAAAATACAAAAGTACAAAAATACAAGAGTGCAAAAGTACAAAAATGTTTGCCAAACTTGTTGCGCCCATCGGAGCACAGACAACAAATTTTTGTATTCAAGGTGAACAAGCTAACGTTACAAATAAATGTTTCAAAAATCACAACAGGTGTTTTGTTTTTGTTATCAAATAAATATATTTTCGGAAAATTATTTATTTTATTTCATTTATTAACTAATATCCTAAGGCTTATATAGTGACAGACTTATATTAATGTGGCTTCAAGTATACAAATTAAAATAAAATTTGAATGGAATACTTAAATATTAACAATGCAAAATAATTTTGTTTTAGAAAGAAAACAAAGTTTGTTAAGACTAGTTTTATTTAATTTTATTTTCAAAATACATTTTCTAGCAAACTGTTAATTGCGAATAATAATTATAATTTATCTCTGAAAAATAAATAAAACTTTTTGTTTTGTGTAGCAGCACAAGGGACAGTGGCTCAGAGGGGGAGGTGTAGTTGAGATGCCTCATCAACAAGGTCATTTGTTTTGTCTGTCGATGACAAAGACTGCGTCCGAAAAAGAATCAACAGCAGAAAAAGGAAGATGTTGCCGCTGTGCAGTCGTGACAGGAAGCGATTCCTGGTAGTGTTGATGCTGCACAGAGAAAATAATCCCAGTTAATTTAAAATGCATTTTAAAAAACAAAATTGTGTGTCTGTTCTTAAGCTAATGTATTTAAATTACATTTTATTCGTACTTATACTCGTCGTTTTATACTTCCACTCTGAAATTATAACAAGCCAATCAATACTTTTTTCCCAGTGTGGCTTTCTGTGATGCTAAATGGTTAAGACAACAACGCTGTTTGTCATTACCGTGCGTTGGTTATTTTTGGGCAGGTTGCAGTTCCCCCCAGCAACAGTAACAGCAACAGCAACGTCAACGGCAGCAACATCAATGGCCAAGGAGCAGCAGGAGGTGCCTCGGTTTGTCTTACTTTGTAGGTGTCAGCGTGGGGACCCTCGACATTCTGTTGACGACGTGCTGCAGCTTTCAACACACGGCCAAACAGCGGCACAGTGGGGCAAAATGGGAAAAAACTGGGATCTGTAAGAATTTTGAAAACACTGATTTGTTAAACAAATGATGTATTTATATTTAAATACATATTTGGTAAATCTAGCCAGCTGTTCAAAATAGCAACTATTTTGACTTTGAGTTTTATTTTGGCAAAGTTACAACAAAAGACTCTTCAGAAATAATTTGGTTTGAAAAATCGCTAAAAACCCAAAAAAAAACATTAAAAACTTGGTTTTTGTGTCAAAACCCTGGGAAATAATAGTTAGATGTTGGAATGTCATATACCGTTGAATTCGTAATAAAATTTCCAATCAAATGGCATTTACAGTTAAAATTTTTTGAGATCTTCAAATTTCTGCAAAAAATGATGATGTACCCCCTTACAAAAAAGTCAGATATTTGGACATAAATAAATTTTTCAAAAAACGTTTTTCAAAATTCGGTTTTTGTGTCAAAACTAAATTAAATGTTTTCAATCAATCAGGGATGGATAACATAGGTTGCCAGCTGTTCAAAATAGCAACTATTTTGACTTTGAGTTTTATTTTGGCAAAGTTACAACAAAAAGACTCTTCAGAAATAATTTGGTTTGAAAAATCGCTAAAACCCCAAAAAAAAACATTAAAAACTTGGTTTTTGTGTCAAAACCCTGGGAAATAATGGTCAGATGTTGGAATGTCATACACCGTTGAATTCGTAATAAAATTTCCAATCGAATGGCATTCACAGTTAAAGTTTTTTGAGATCTTCAAATTTCTGCAAAAAATGATGATGTACCCCCTTACAAAAAAGTCAGAAATTTGGACATAAATATAATTTTCAAAAAACGTTTTTCAAAATTCGGTTTCTGTGTCAAAACTAAATTAATTGTTTTCAATCTATCAGGGATGGATAATATAGGTTGCCAGCTGTTCAAAATAGCAGCTTTTTTGACTTTGGGTCTTATTTTGGCAAAGTTACAATAAAATGACTCTTCAGAAATAGTTTAGTTTGAAAAACCGCTAAAAACCCAAAAAAAAAACATTAAAAACTTGGTTTTTGTGTCAAATCCCTGGGAAATAATGGTCAGATGTTGGAATGTCATACACCGTTGAATTCGTAATAAAATTTCCCATCGAATAGCATTCACAATTAAAATTTTTTCAGATCTTCAAATTTCTGCAAAAAATGATGATGTACCCCCTTACAAAAAAGTCAGATATTTGGACATAAATATATTTTTCAAAAAACGTTTTTCAAAAATCGGTTTTTGTGTCAAAACTAAATTAATTGTTTTCAATCGATCAGGGATGGATGTTTTAGGTTGCCAGATGTTCAAAATAGCAACTCATTTAACTTTGGGTCTTATTTTGGCAAGTTACAACAAAAAGACTCTTCAGAAATAATTTTGTTTGAAAAATTGCTAAACCCCAAAAAAAAACATTAAAAACTTGGTTTTTGTGTCAAATCACTGGGAAATAACGGTCAGATGTTGGAATGTCATACACCGTTGAATTCGTAATAAAATTTCCCATCGAATAGCATTCACAATTAAAATTTTTTCAGATCTTCAAATTTCTGCAAAAAAATGATGATGTACCCCCTTACAAAAAAGTCAGATATTTGGACATAAATATAATTTTCAAAAAACGTTTTTCAAAATTCGGTTTCTGTGTCAAAACTAAATTAATTGTTTTCAATCTATCAGGGATGGATAATATAGGTTGCCAGCTGTTCAAAATAGCAGCTTTTTTGACTTTGGGTCTTATTTTGGCAAAGTTACAATAAAATGACTCTTCAGAAATAGTTTAGTTTGAAAAACCGCTAAAAACCCAAAAAAAAAAACATTAAAAACTTGGTTTTTGTGTCAAATCCCTGGGAAATAATGGTCAGATGTTGGAATGTCATACACCGTTGAATTCGTAATAAAATTTCCCATCGAATAGCATTCACAATTAAAATTTTTTCAGATCTTCAAATTTCTGCAAAAAATGATGATGTACCCCCTTACAAAAAAGTCAGATATTTGGACATAAATAAATTTTTCAAAAAACGTTTTTCAAAAATCGGTTTTTGTGTCAAAACTAAATTAAATGTTTTCAATCAATCAGGGATGGATAACATAGGTTGCCAGCTGTTCAAAATAGCAACTCTTTTGACTTTGGGTCTTATTTTGGCAAAGTTACAACAAAAAGACTCTTCAGAAATAATTTTGTTTGAAAAATTGCTAAAACCCCAAAAAAAAACATTAAAAACTTGGTTTTTGTGTCAAAACCCTGGGAAATAATGGTCAGATGTTGGAATGTCATACACCGTTGAGTTCGTAATAAAATTTCCCATCGAATAGCATTCACAGTTAAAATTTTTTCAGATCTTCAAATTTCTGCAAAAAATGATGATGTACCCCCTTACAAAAAAGTCAGATATTTGGACATAAATATATTTTTCAAAAAACGTTTTTCAAAAATCGGTTTTTGTGTCAAAACTAAATTAATTGTTTTCAATCGATCAGGGATGGATGTTTTAGGTTGCCAGATGTTCAAAATAGCAACTCATTTAACTTTGGGTCTTATTTTGGCAAGTTACAACAAAAAGACTCTTCAGAAATAATTTTGTTTGAAAAATTGCTAAAACCCCAAAAAAAAAAATTAAAAACTTGGTTTTTGTGTCAAATCACTGGGAAATAACGGTCAGATGTTGGAATGTCATACACCGTTGAATTCGTAATAAAATTTCCCATCGAATAGCATTCACAGTTAAAATTTTTTCAGATCTTCAAATTTCTGCAAAAAATGATGATGTACCCCCTTACAAAAAAGTCAGATATTTGGACATAAATATATTTTTCAAAAAACGTTTTTCAAAATTCGGTTTTTGTGTCAAAACTAAATTAAATGTTTTCAATCAATCAGGGATGGATAACATAGGTTGCCAGCTGTTCAAAATAGCAACTCTTTTGACTTTGGGTCTTATTTTGGCAAAGTTACAACAAAAAGACTCTTCAGAAATAATTTTGTTTGAAAAATTGCTAAAACCCCAAAAAAAACATTAAAAACTTGGTTTTTGTGTCAAAACCCTGGGAAATAATGGTCAGATGTTGGAATGTCATACACCGTTGAATTCGTAATAAAATTTCCCATCGAATAGCATTCACAGTTAAAATTTTTTCAGATCTTCAAATTTCTGCAAAAAATGATGATGTACCCCCTTACAAAAAAGTCAGATATTTGGACATAAATATATTTTTCAAAAAACGTTTTTCAAAATTCGGTTTTTGTGTCAAAACTAAATTAAATGTTTTCAATCAATCAGGGATGGATAATATAGGTTGCCAGCTGTTCAAAATATCAACTCTTTTGACTTTGGGTCTTTTTTGGCAAAGTTACAATAAAAAGACTCTTCAGAAATAGTTTAGTTTGAAAAATCGCTAAAAACCCAAAAAAAAAAACATTAAAAACTTGGTTTTTGTGTCAAATCCCTGGGAAATAACGGTCAGATGTTGGAATGTCATACACCGTTGAATTCGTAATAAAATTTCCCATCGAATAGCATTCACAGTTAAAATTTTTTCAGATCTTCAAATTTCTGCAAAAAATGATGATGTACCCCCTTAGAAAAAAGTCAGATATTTGGACATAAATATATTTTTCAAAAAACGTTTTTCAAAATTCGGTTTTTGTGTCAAAACTTAATTAAATGTTTTCAATCAATCAGGGATGGATAACATAGGTTGCCAGCTGTTCAAAATAGCAACTCTTTTGACTTTGGGTCTTATTTTGGCAAAGTTACAACAAAAAGACTCTTCAGAAATAATTTTGTTTGAAAAATTGCTAAAACCCCAAAAAAAAACATTAAAAACTTGGTTTTTGTGTCAAATTCCTGGGAAATAACGGTCAGATGTTGGAATGTCATACACCGTTGAATTCGTAATAAAATTTCCCATCGAATAGCATTCACAGTTAAAATTTTTTCAGATCTTCAAATTTCTGCAAAAAATGATGATGTACCCCCTTACAAAAAAGTCAGATATTTGGACATAAATATATTTTTCAAAAAACGTTTTTCAAAATTCGGTTTTTGTGTCAAAACTAACTTAAATGTTTTCAATCAATCAGGGATGGATAACATAGGTTGCCAGCTGTTCAAAATAGCAACTCTTTTGACTTTGGGTCTTATTTTGGCAAGTTACAACAAAAAGACTCTTCAGAAATAATTTTGTTTGAAAAATTGCTAAAACCCCAAAAAAAAACATTAAAAACTTGGTTTTTGTGTCAAATCCCTGGGAAATAACGGTCAGATGTTGGAATGTCATACACCGTTGAATTCGTAATAAAATTTCCCATCGAATAGCATTCACAGTTAAAATTTTTTCAGATCTTCAAATTTCTGCAAAAAATGATGATGTACCCCCTTAGAAAAAAGTCAGATATTTGGACATAAATATATTTTTCAAAAAACGTTTTTCAAAATTCGGTTTTTGTGTCAAAACTTAATTAAATGTTTTCAATCAATCAGGGATGGATAACATAGGTTGCCAGCTGTTCAAAATAGCAACTCTTTTGACTTTGGGTCTTATTTTGGCAAAGTTACAACAAAAAGACTCTTCAGAAATAATTTTGTTTGAAAAATTGCTAAAACCCCAAAAAAAAACATTAAAAACTTGGTTTTTGTGTCAAATTCCTGGGAAATAACGGTCAGATGTTGGAATGTCATACACCGTTGAATTCGTAATAAAATTTCCCATCGAATAGCATTCACAGTTAAAATTTTTTCAGATCTTCAAATTTCTGCAAAAAATGATGATGTACCCCCTTACAAAAAAGTCAGATATTTGGACATAAATATATTTTTCAAAAAACGTTTTTCAAAATTCGGTTTTTGTGTCAAAACTAACTTAAATGTTTTCAATCAATCAGGGATGGATAACATAGGTTGCCAGCTGTTCAAAATAGCAACTCTTTTGACTTTGGGTCTTATTTTGGCAAGTTACAACAAAAAGACTCTTCAGAAATAATTTTGTTTGAAAAATTGCTAAAACCCCAAAAAAAAACATTAAAACTTGGTTTTTGTGTCAAATCCCTGGGAAATAACGGTCAGATGTTGGAATGTCATACACCGTTGAATTCGTAATAAAATTTCCCATCGAATGGCATTCACAATTAAAATTTTTTCAGATTTTTAAATTTCTGCAAAAAATGATGATGTACCCCCTTAGAAAAAAGTCAGATATTTGGACATAAATATATTTTTCAAAAAACGTTTTTCAAAATTCGGTTTTTGTGTCAAAACTTAATTAAATGTTTTCAATCAATCAGGGATGGATAACATAGGTTGCCAGCTGTTCAAAATAGCAACTCTTTTGACTTTGGGTCTTATTTTGGCAAGTTACAACAAAAGACTCTTCAGAAATAATTTTGTTTGAAAAATTGCTAAAACCCCAAAAAAAAACATTAAAAACTTGGTTTTTGTGTCAAATCCCTGGGAAATAACGGTCAGATGTTGGAATGTCATACACCGTTGAATTCGTAATAAAATTTCCCATCGAATGGCATTCACAATTAACATTTTTTCAGATCTTCAAATTTCTGCAAAAAATGATGATGTACCCCCTTACAAAAAAGTCAGAAATTTGGACATAAATATATTTTTCAAAAAACTTTTTTTAAAATTCGGTTTCTGTGTCAAAACTAAATTAATTGTTTTCAATCGATCAGGGATGGATAATATAGGTTGCCAGCTGTTCAAAATAGCAGCTTTATTGACTTTGGGTCTTTTTTGGCAAGGTTACAAAGGACTCTTCAGAAATAGTTTAGTTTGAAAAACCGCTAAAACCCAAAAAAAAAACATTAAAAACTTGGTTTTTGTGTCAAATCCCTGGGAAATAATGGTCAGATGTTGGAATGTCATACACCGTTGAATTCGTAATAAATTTCCCATCGAATGGCATTCACAATTAAAATTTTTTCAGATCTTCAAATTTCTGCAAAAAATGATGATGTACCCCCTTACAAAAAAGTCAGAAATTTGGACATAAATATATTTTTCAAAAAACTTTTTTTAAAATTCGGTTTCTGTGTCAAAACTAAATTAATTGTTTTCAATCGATCAGGGATGGATAATATAGGTTGCCAGCTGTTCAAAATAGCAGCTTTATTGACTTTGGGTCTTCTTTGGCAAGGTTACAAAGGACTCTTCAGAAATAGTTTAGTTTGAAAAACCGCTAAAAACCCAAAAAAAAAACATTAAAAACTTGGTTTTTGTGTCAAATCCCTGGGAAATAATGGTCAAATGTTGGAATGTCATACACCGTTGAATTCGTAATAAAATTTCCAATCGAATGGCATTCACAGTTAAAATTTTTTCAGATCTTCAAATTTCTTACAAAAAGTCCGAAACTAGTCGTTTGGCTGTAAATCTTTTTTTGACTAACTTTCAACGTATGCCCGTTTTAAAAATGATCAGAACATTTAAGCTTTTGTAGTTGAGCTTCTTGGGATTAACCACTGTGCCTTGTGTTGGCAATTGCTCGCAAGTGAATCTACATCGGCGGCAATGAAATGCCCCAAAAAAAGAGTAAGCCCGGGGAAGATACAGCTACAGATAAACACACACGGAGCAGAAGCAGCAGCAGAAGCAGACCAGCCAGTCTGAATCGGGCAGAGTTACACACAAATAACGTACAAAAGTGGCTTATAAAACAAAATTTGTATGAATGGTCCATGTAGCGCTGGCTGCCTACGTGACATGACATCTCCGTGATACAACTTGTTGTGGACCCTCCCACACCCCCCATTATCCCCCCCCCAACCCTCTCTCCGCACTCTGCACTCCGGGATAGCTACCTTTTGGTCTGGAGCACTTTGCCCACTTTTTTGCGGCTTTGAGTCTGCTGCCTGTTGCCGGCAATGGAATAATTCCCATCAAATCACGTCCCGCCCTCTCCCTTTTTTTTTTCTTACTTTTTATTTTTTATTTTTTGCGGTGCTCTTCAAAACTCAGATACAGATTTCTGCTGCTTTTCCTTTTCGCTTGTGCTTTTTTATATGATATGCCGAGCATCTCAAAACAATTTGTAAGACTTAAGCTGAGTTTGTTTGGTGTCTTGCATAAATTATAAAATCCGCAAGCTGAGTGTCTGTGCAAAAACAAAGCAATGATAAACAAATACCGGGAATAGGGGGCGGGGAACAAACAACAAAACTTGCCGATACACAGGCAAACATTTTGAACTTATTAAAACAAAATATAAAAGAATAACTTATGTGACTTTTTACTCATTTATCATTTAAATATAAGCTTTCTGCTGAATAGTAAATTTATAATATGTTTAACAATAATAACCATTTCCATTTTCTAAAATATTGATTACATTCAATTAAATTGATTTTTACAATAGGTAAAATAGGATATTACATTTTCGTGATTACAATATAATTAATAAGCTTAAAATTTTTATTAAGATAATAATAATATTTTGTATTATTATTCTAGTTCAAATGAATGTTATTTCAAACTTGCACCGCTTTCTCACTGTGCATAGAACGAATCTCTGCAGATCCCTGGCAGATACATTTGTATCTCTCTACTTGGTTTGCATAAATTTATTAAGCGGCTAAGCCGGGCCGAAATTCACAATTCTCAATTACCGAAAATATGGCAGAGAATCTGGTCGAAACGTTGTTGCAATCGTGCAGCAGGTCGCTTCATCTCTCTAATGTGTATCTTACGGATGCGGAATGCGGACTGTGGCATACGACTAATCCGAGTCAATAAAGTTCTAACCATAAAAAGGGGCGGACTTTCACTCCCTTCTAACCCACTTGCCCTGGCATCCGTTCCTGTTGGACTTTGCTGACCATGGTCGAAGCTGCAGCTGAGGTCCCCATTAAATCTACATTTTTGCGGACAGCATGTGTGGGTCTGTGGTCACAATTGAAATTTACGCAGAGCCGCATTATTAATCTCCAGATTAGATGGAGTCTTGTTTTTGATAAACTTAAATGCGAAATACGAAATACCTAGCTGTTTGCATAAATATATCAACATTAGAGGGGGAGGGTTGAGTACATTGGGAAAAATCGCTTTGATTTAACAAATTGGAATGCATCAAACTGGTTGTTTAACTTTTAATTAACTTTTTATTGAAATTTAATATTAATTAATCTTGTAAATCCATTTAATACGTGGCTATAAAAAATATAAATAAATAAGAAAAATAGGTCAGAGCATTTATACAAGGTTATGAATAATTTTAAATTTTTTTGTGGTTCTTGTAGGAAAAATTTGGGATTTGTGGTTTCTGTAGGAAAATCAAAAACAAGTTAGCTCAATATCGACCTTATCGCGTTTATCGAATTTTGTGGTAGTTCAAAATAATCCATCCTTGAAATGAAATTTAAGCTTTCATGTTTATTTTTCATTCGATAGGGTAATAAAATCTCCTCAAACAAAAATAAAGAAATGTTTATTAAAAAATTTAACCCATGGTAGTATTGAGAGATTGGAACCAATGTCTGAGATTGTTCCTGTGTAGAATGTTGGCCGGGCAACCCCAGATATTATCAAATGGGGCCCCCCTCTTCGACTCCCTCTCAGCTGTCTGGTCGATGGTATGTGCCTGGTTTACTAAGAAACAACAAATATCTTAGCCACTTTTTAGAGCCAAACTCCGTTTGATTTTTTGAGCATTTTCGTGTGTGCATGTGTGTGTGTGCGTGTGCTCTCATTGTGCTTCGAGGTTTGATAACCCCGATATAAATCTGGAAAATGCCGCAGTCACTCACACACGCAGTTTCTGGACTGTTTTGGCTTCGTTTTGGCCTGGCTTTTAGACTTGGACTTTTGGGGGACTGAAGTTCAACGGCTGGCTTTCGCATTCGCATTCACATTCACATTCGCATTGCCATTCACATTCCCGTTCCCGTTCCCGTTTCCATTCAATTTGTGTGTTTGTCGGCGCTTTGAATTTTTCATGCGACACGTCAATTATGGCCATTACTCAATTTATTTATTTATTTCCCTATTTACTTATTTACAATACGGCGGCCGAACTCGATTTGGACATGGGTCAGGTCCCTGGAGAACTTGGTACTCGGCTGCGTTTTGTTTTTCCCATTTTTCTGTTGTCTGGAGAGTGCTCATGAAGATAAATTAATTTTGGCAAATGGGCAAATGATATGGTTAAGGGTTAAGGGCCCGTGTGTATATTTACATAAATAATCCGGGACAAGGGTCTTCGATGACCCATGGCACCTTATAAATAGCCACAAGTGCGCCAATCCAAATGTCAGAATACACAAACAAAATTATCTTCAGTTTGGGTATCAAATAAAATGTTATAAAAGTTTTTATGGAGACATCACTAAAATGCAAATGACTCTTATTTCTTTCGGTGCTTTCTGAGTATCCTCGTTGAAATTGTGAAACATATTTGTTGGGGATGCGTAATCCATCATATTGTGCCGGTCCTGTCAGGAAAATGCTAATGTGTTCGGGTGCTTGGAAAGTTCTGGGCGGGATGAGCTGCGAATCCAGTGCAAAGTCCATTCAATCTTCATTCCCAATGGCGCTGCTTTTATGGAGCTTCACGTGAGTGTGGTAAATGTGTAAACTTTGATGCAGGCGACGCACATAAAATTAAGAAAAGAACTGGGAGTTGTAGGGTGGATTGCAGGCAGGCAGGCAGGGCTATATAGTATGCCTTATGCCAGAGATGGCAACGTGACTCACGTCGGCCATTGATCCGCCCCCCAACAGGCCACAAAAACATATTCCACCAGCATTCGTAGTCGCATTCGCCTTGGTTCATTCATTCATTCAGCCATTTGCACACTCAATTCATTCACACGCCCGAGGAGCAGGAGGTCCTGCCATTCATTACGTGGGCATGGCTGACTCGTAAATACAAAACGAGTCAAGGGCAGGGAGATGGTGGTGCAGATGGAGGGGGAGAGGGAGAGGGCCAAAAGGACCAGCCCGATCCGGAATCCTGAATCCGAATCCCGGCCCGCATTGGATTAGTAGCGAAATGAATAGCTGCAGTTATCCTGCCACAGAACTCGGTCCCGATTCACTCCACACTCGCCGAAATAAATATCAAGAAAGAGAAAATGTTTTATATTCCAGAATTTTATTTTGACTGTTATATTATTAGGAATTTTTACAATACGAGCAAAAAAACAATGTGCAATCCTAGATTTAGGAATTAAATTAATGGACCTTCTATATAAATACAGAATTAAAATTATCTTTACTTAAAGAGAATAGTGTGTGTATAGAGTCTGGTTTTTTAAGCAGAGTTTGTGCAATTTAAGCATTTAAATATACGAGGCTATATATATTTCGATATTATATATCTGACATAACATTTTATTACTTTTGACTAGTATTAAATGACAGCTCATGTGAGATAAATGACTGTATTAAGATGCCTTATAATTTGGGAATTTGCAAAGCAATTTTTCCTAGCAACTTATACTTTTTGCCAACTATTTTTTTCCAGTGTGCGCTGCATTTTACGAGCACATGTGCACCTGGCTGTTTTTCTGTTTTGCGAAGAAAGCGAAGGAAGGCGGCCAAGTCTTACAGGGACATGCAGTTGGCCAAGAGCAGTGGAGAGCAGGGCCAGAAATGGAGAAGTTTTATGAATGCTCACCGATTTGCTGCCGACAAATCTCCTGGCATCGCCTTTTCACCAATGCGACCACCCAATTTGGGTCGTTTTTCCAGAAACCATTTAAATTGAAACCAGTAAAGGGGGCCATGGCAAAGGCAGTGGCACAGGCAGTGGTAATAGCAAAGGCAGCGATCCAAAAGGCCTGGCCCCACAAAAGACAGTCGTCGGCAGCTGGCAAATTGAGGCTCGAATGTGTTTTTGTCAGCCGCCTCATAATGTCTCATCTTTTGCCCATCACACACACACACACACAGCACACGGTTCGCCCATTGAAAATGGCTATGACACCTCTAAACTATTTGAAATTGCTGCAATGGACCTCGCTTGGGTGTCTGAACATGATGACATTTGATAGCTGTCATTAAGCAAGATTACATTCTGTTCACAAACTAAGTTTTAAACTCGTTTTACAATTAAAATGTCATAACATGTCAAAACAGTTGTAGGTATATACAATTAAGTTAAGAATTGGAGCTATCAACCTTTTATTTAAAATTAATTATTCAAAAGAACCAATTGAGTAATAAACAACTAAGACAGAAAAAATAAATCAAGTTGTAAGGCCAAAATTTAAGACGTTCAATAACAAACTTAGTAGTATATTATTACATACATATTTTAATCAGTGTTCGAAAAAACCTTTAAATTCATTAGTTAATGTTGCGATAAAAACGACTTGAAGTATATAGCCTATATTTATTTTTATTGAATATTGCAAAAAAAAAGAAGAAATCTATCATATATAAAGGGAAAAGGGAGCTAGAAGGAGCTGTCAAGCGACCAATTGAGACACATTCCCCATGAACTGCAAGATGAAGATGAAGATGAAGATGG
The DNA here is from genome assembly GCF_025200985.1 of Drosophila gunungcola. NCBI lineage: Eukaryota > Metazoa > Arthropoda > Insecta > Diptera > Drosophilidae > Drosophila > Drosophila gunungcola. The sequence continues at coordinate 207,125 of NW_026453238.1, forward strand.
AGTTAAGTGGAGTCGAGTTGACTTGTCCCCCTCCTTGGGATGCCGTGACTACTGGCCAACTCAACTGTGTCCGACTGCTGACTGCAACAATTGTTTTCAATTTGATTTGCAGCAAGTAGAGCGAGCTGCGACCCAGCCAAGTGTGTGTCCTCCTTCATCCAGGCCCTTCATCCAGGCCCTTCATCCGTCATCCACCCACCATCCACCAAACATCCACCCACCATCCACCATCCTGTATATGCCGAAATGTCCTCTAATGTTCTGGCTTTCAGTTTGAGGCGCCTTCATCATCATCAACATCGTCATCATCCTCAACGTGGCTGTCGGCTGGTGCTTCAGTTGCCAAAATGTCGTTGGCCAAAGTTGATGGTTCGGTTTCGGTTTCGACTTGGTTTGAAGCCTGCAGCAAAACGGGGGAAATGCACAGTGAAAAATTCAGAAAGAATTATATTATGGATTTTGATCATCAAGTGACTAGTGATTGTATAACATGACATTTTTTTCCCTTGAATGCTATAAAAACATTATTGTAATAATGTCCTATCTAGTTCGTGCTTAACAAAAAGCTTTTAAGTTCAAATATATATATTTGAATATATATAGATTACGTTTTTTAATAAAGCTATTGTATTAATTAAATTATTGAAAATCCAAGAAAAGAAAGCTGCAAAGTTGTGATCATGATTAAACTAATGTAATATTAAGAAAAATATAATAAAATCCCTTAATTGTCATGGAACAAAATCCCTCAAAAAGTTTTTCTCGGTTTACTCATATGGAGGGGGCCTTGGTTCCGAGTAAACCTAGCCCCCAGTGGCACTTACATTAGGAACCAGCTCGGTGCCAGCTTCACTTGCGTCCACATTCTCATCCACTTCCACATCCAGCTCGTTACGCTCCGGGTCGCTTATTGAATTTCGCTTAGACCCCGCACCCGTGCCTATTTCGGAACCCGTTCCCGCTCCCGTTCCCATTTCCCTCTCCATTCCGGGCACTTCGAGGTTCCGCGGTAACAGCGGCTGCTCCTCTGATAATGTCTCTGCGTTTTGGATAAATTCATTAGCGGTTTGAAAATGATTTGACAGGGACTTGTGGCTCAGAACTCGAAACTCACGCATGTCAACATGGTAGCCACGATGGTCGGCTGTGTAGAACACCGTCGAGTACTTGTCATTGGGCAGGGGCACCGAGTAGTAGCCCTTTTTGGCCAGGACGAGGTCCTTGCCGACTGGCAACCAGTAGGCGCGCTCGTAGCGGGTGTTCCCGTTGTCCAGCTGGTATCTGCACAGGAAAAAACATTGAAAGTATCGATTGGATATTAACAGGTCAACAAATACGTATAATTTTTACTATTGAGTAACGTTAATTAATTTTTTTTTTTCACGTATCAAAAACTTAGTTAAAATTTTTTTTTTCTGTTTGTCAAATAGATATATTTCAAGACTTCTGTAAAATAAATATATAATATTTATTTTGTAAGACTTCTATAAATATTTTGGTTTTTAAAACACTTTAAGAAGGAGCCTAAAAGCAGGCAACAAAATATTTATTGTTTATTACGAAAGAAAACGTTATTTATTAACATTGAATTTCTGAAACCTTTAAAAGTGAATTTTAAGCTCTTGGTTTTTTGTCTATTTTTAGTTTCTGTAGCTAAAATGATTAAACATCCTCAATATATTGGCATGCCTAATTAAACATTTTTCCATATTCTTTTACCATTTCTTACCTAAACTCATACTGCCCGTCGATTGATCTCTGATCGAAGCTGTCGATTAGGCGAGGACTCGACTCTGTGTAGCTGGGTTTTTGCACCACAACAACTTGGGGATGTGGTTGGGGCTGGGCCGGTGGCGGCACCAGTGATGGCCAGTGGTGCACATGCTGGTGGCGATCCGGATTCTTAGTCGTGCTCCTGGGCGTGGTGGTGCGCCTCGGCCTTCGGGTCCATCGGGCATCGACGGGCTTGTGCATCAGCAGGATCGTCAGGCAAAGCAGCAGGAAGCTCACTCTCACACCCGCATAGATCTCTTTCGAACGGAACATGTTGCACTCAGAATTCAATAATTGATTGTGTGGCACTGGGGCGAATGCGCGGCCTTTTATATGCCCACCCGAACCCACCAAAAAAAAGCACACGCAGAGCACTCGAGTGAAGCCTTTCGGCACTAAAGATGAAAAATGTCCATGCGAAGAGCAGGAACAAGAAAGTGGCAAATGAAGAAAGGCCGGCAACAGGCTTTGCAGTATAATAAACCCCTCTTTTGCTCGCACGTCAATGCCAATGATTTGGCAGTGTTTTCGGTGGCCCACACGCCCACACTCCCACACTCCTCCACTTCTTTCATTTCCTTCCTTATCAGCCAACTCCTCAGACTCAAAGATGACAGTTTGGCTACAGTTCCTGGTCAATACATCTAGCGGTTTTCTAACGAAATTTAACCTTTATTTCTGTTGATAGATTTCGTTATTATCGAAAAGGACATTCAATTGTTTATGTATTTAAAAATGTTGTTTATTGATCAAATGCATGGCTGAAGGAAACAATGCATTGTTTATATATTTAAAAATATATTGTTTTAATAAATTATGTGCCTAAAATTTAACTTCAAATTGTTTATATATTTAAGAATATTGATTAATAATATGTCTAAAAAGGTACCTTTTTACAAATTTTGTGCCTACACATTTAAGTATAATAATGTTTCCAAAAGAGTATGCCTTATTTATTTTATTAATAAATTATATGTCTTAGAATTCACATTTTACAAGTTTTTACAACTTGTTCCTTAAAGGGTTTACTTGAAGGAACAAGAATTAATATTATTTTTCTTACAATGTTTCCAATAAAGAACGCCTTAACATTTGCTTCAAAGTCATCCTTTTTTTAACTAAAGTAAGGATTAATTAAATCTTTCATGAATTTATGCGCTTAAAAGAATTTATTTCGCTAAAAATGCAATGAAGTAAGAAGTTAAAAGCTATAATTTCAACAAAAATTATTTAATTGCTTGGAACTATTTTTGTTATGACCGCAAGTTATGCGGGTAACTCTTTCAAAGGCAGCTATAATTCTTAATTTTTGGAGAAGCAGACAGCACTGACCCCCCATCTTCAGCCACTGAGAACGCTTCTTGTGTCGGCTTTTGTGAGGCGTCATGGTGGCTTTTGTGATTTTGACAGAGTTTTCGGGGCGACGGATCCTTGGACCTGTGACGGGATTCTTTTCGGCCTGTTTACTCCGTCTGTTTGTTTGATTATTTGTTTGTTGCGCCGCTCGGCCGAAGTGTGTCAGCCCCAGATGCAAGGCAACTCATTCCGGTCCCCATCTGAGTCCCATCGACATGGTTCATTGACCAGGCTCGTCATCGTCCCACATTGCTATCGACTTGGCCCATCTTTCCGGCCAAGTTCTCTTCGCCCCACACCCCTGCGGTTGTTTTTTTCCCTCGGCGAGTTGGACATCGATTCGGTCGCTCAGTGTAGGCGTCACCATCTGCCCCTATAATTGCTTAACCCTTGTGGCCGAGTGTGTGATAAATGCCAGAATCCAGACTTCAGACTCTAGACTCCAGATTCATCCACGCCCGCTGAGTTAAATATTTATGTATTTCTCGGCTTTTGTTTGCGATGACTATGATTGGACAGCAGCTTCTTGATTGCTTAATAGGGATGGTGCATAGTTTATTAGATTTCGTCGTTTTTTATTGCTTAATGTTTAAGGAAGATACAATATTCATAGGTGTTGATGAAAACAAATTACTTCTTAACTTCAAAAGTAAAGAGTGTGTCATTATAACTAGGGATGATCATAGTTATTTGCTTTTTATTTATTTCCAAGAAACAACAATAAATTTATATTAATGGTTTGTCATTTATTTGTTATTAATGATTAATTTTAACACCCGTGATTGATTAACAGCGAAATGACATTTAATTGATAATTTAAATTATATGAATCTGTTGATAAATTACGGCAGAATTAATGATCAATTGATTGAGAAAAATTCCTTAAGTTGCCCAGCTTTGATCGATCGTTGCCAATCCATAAAATTAAAATCAACTTTTTCTTCGAGTGTGGGATGATGCGGAAAACATATCAGCCAGCAGAGGGTTAACCATCAATTTGGGAGATTAAATTCTCGAGAGTCCGTCAAACTGCATGCGTAATTAATAAATGTAAGCGTTTATTCGGAAACAGTTCCCCCACTTTTCGTGCTTTTTATTCATTTTTTTCGGCATGTCATACTATTAAGGTATTAAGGTGCCGACTAACGGTCGCCGATTTTATCGCATTCGTTTGAGTTTTAATGGCAGCGACTTAAGACATTTCGTATGTAAATGCCAGCCCAGCGGCATCGTAAAAAGGAGTTCGAATGTGCAGCTGAAATTGGGCGTTCGAGAGTGGGAACGATGCGCACAACAAACTAATAAATATCCCCGGCCATGTAAGTATAAAATATTGTTTAGAGCCAAACCAAAAACTGGCAAACTCAGCACTGTCTGTCGCCCGTTGCCCTCCCTTTTCGGTGTGTGTGCTCACAATATTTCATTTCCCAGTTCCCAGTTCCCATTTCCCAATAGGAAGACCGCCCAGCCCGGCACCCAAATAATCCCCCTCATAGCCATGGGCCATGGCCAAGTGTCCCAACCATCGTTGGCATTTTCAAGTGTCTAAGCCATGAATTTATATTGCTCGATTTCGATTTAAAAGTATTTCGGTTACATAATCTCGGCATTTTTATCACATTCCAGCATTGTTTGATGCTCCCGGGTAAACTTTCCCCGATTCGTCTTGCGAACTGACCTTCCAGCTAAACGAAAAACCACAAAAAAAAAAAAAAAAAAAAAACAAATAGAACCACCCACTGCCCCCCATCTTGTTGTGGTGTAAATTGCTCAATTATAGCCAAGTTGGTAGCACAGGCCCATGTATCTGTGTATCTGATTGTGAGCATCTTTGTATCTGCAAAAGTTTGGCCGGCAAAGTTTCGCTTTAAGTTGATTACTTCGGGATTTTCAGTTGACCAAAACTAAGTTTTCCTAGGACCGGGGGAGAAATGTGTGGAAATTGGACACCGAACTAGTTGTATGCATTTCTGTGTTTATGGAGTTTGATGACTTATTTGGGGGACAACAAAAATATGATATATATATGTATTTGTTGTTTCTTTTAGTCAGAAGCTTGCAATGCATTAAAGGAGATATTGTATATGCATTCTAAATCTTTATTATACCCTTGCAGAGGGTATTATAATTTCAGTCAGAAGTTTGCAACGCAGTGAAGGAGACGTTTCCGACCCTATAAAGTATATATATTCTTGATCAGCATCACTAGGAGAGTCGATCTAGCCATGTCCGTCTGTCCGTCTGTCCGTCTGTCCGTCTGTCCGTCCGTTTATATGCAAACTAGTCTCTCAGTTTTAAAGCTATCTGCATGAAACTTTCCCAAAAGTTGTCTTTCTATTGCAGGTAGTATATAAGTCGGAACGAGCCAGATCGGACGACTATAGCATATAGCTCCCATAGGAACAATCGGAAAAATAAATGAAAAAAAATTATAACTTTGCTGTTTTTTAATTTTTGTTTAGTTCTTCGACATATAGTAATGGTAAAATATTTCCGATTTACGGTTTAAATTTCATCAAAATCGGACGACTATAGCATATAGCTCCCATAAGAACAATCGGAAAAAATAAATGAAAAAAAATTATAACTTTGCTGTTTTTTAATTTTTTGTTTAGTTCTTCGAGATATAGTAATGGTTTAATATTTCAGAATTACGGTTTCAATTTCATCAAAATCGGACGACTATAGCATATAGCTCCCATAGGAACAATCGGAAAAATAAATGAAAAAAATTATAACTTTTCTGTTTTTTAATTTTTTGTTTAGTTCTTCGACATATAGCAATGTTTAATTATTTCAGAATTATGGTATAAATTTTATCAAAATCGGACGTCTATAGCATATAGCTCCCATAGAAATAATAAAAATATATAAAATAACTATCTAATAATTGAGCTGCAAATAATCATAGTTTCAATGTTTTTTTTTAGCACATACTCAAGTAAATCATAATTTAAATGTTTTCAAAAGTATTTAATTAATGCAATAGCTGCAAGGGTATATGAACTTCGGCTTGCCGAAGTTTGCTTTCCTTCTTGTTTTTTTAATTAAATGCCTTTAAAAGTTTGTGGCTTAATTCTAAATAATCCGCATCGATACCAAAAATTTAAAAGATGATAAATTTTTCTATCTTTGCGATGGCCTTAGAAATGTATGCCATAAAAGGCACTTCATGAGCATATAACTTTATCAATCGGATACCAATTTTAAGTTGGGATACCTCCTAAATATTGACTCAACGCAAATACACAAATGCTAAGACCGCATTTCATTTGGGAGTACTTTTTTTTTGTTTTAGAAATTCTTTTTTTTCCTCGCGGTTGACTCATGCAAATGACAGCAAACAGAAACCGAAACAGAAACAGAGACCACAATAAAAATCACGATCAATCGCTAAAAGTTCAAAACGTGAGCTAAATGAACCTGTTTTCTGGCCCCTTCTCTGCTCCTTCACTGTTTGGCTTGGCTATATAATGCAAAGGTCGGTGGTATGTATATATATATATATCTATTTACGCCCGTATATAATGCTATAAAGCCACGCGCAAGATATGCAAATAGACGAGACAATATGAGCCACAATGAAATCTTGTTACTTTTTACTTTTCAAATGCAAAGAAGACACACAAAATGTTCTGTTCTCGCCGTTTGTTGATTTAGGCAAATTCGTATTTAAGCCAGCGTCGTGCCAACTTTGGGGACCCGCGGATGTGGTTTTTGGATTTGGGTTCGGATGGGGCTATGGATGCGGATGTGGATGTGGATGCGGGCAACCCCTTCCTGGCGACTTGGCCCAAACAATTTGCCCAGAAATTGTGCGTCCGTCTTGGGATAGTCGCGAAAAAACAATGGTAACAACAATCATACAAAGTACAGGTTGACCTTGATTTAAAGAACAACTTCAAATACTTTCACACTCAAAACTTAAAAAAGCCATTCCAATTTTAATCATTTTCCTTCGGCGGAGTAATTAACAATTTGAAAATAAATTGAAATAAATGTCTTCATATTTTTTTTATTTGAAATCATTAATTTTTAATTAAATTTTATTCAATGTATTGTAGAAGAACTTTAATCGTGAGCATATAAATTAATAACTATTTTGTTGCGTTTAAGCGGTCACTTTAGAGAAGTCGGCCTGTACCGGTGTACAGAACGCTAGAGATATGGAGGGAAGTTGAGACAAAAGGCGCTTCATCAGCAACAACAATGACAGCTAACAAACAACCGTTAAGTGCCGCAACAAATCGCCAAAAATTGAAAACTGTGGGAATACCGCTCCACGCCAGGGACGCCGCAAAAGCCACGCCAAGCTCACACATAGCTACAAATCTCGTTTGCCCCACAGTGGGACGTATACACAGCGAGAAAATTTATGATCCTCAAAAAGTTAGAATCTCACAGTAATATTTATTTAACAAGCCAATATATTTAAGTATTACAAAAAAACGTTAAGAGCGTAAAATCTATGTTTTTAAAACTTTCTGTTAGTGTAATGAAATTATACGTTGTAATTGTACACATAATAATAACTTCGTTTAACAAATGCCAAAAATTATAAATATGCCCTCAAATTAACAGATTTATTGACTTAATTAAAAAAAAAAAGAAAGTTGCTGAATGTAAGGCCTTTATTATTTATTTTATTTATTTTTTTAACATATTATTTTCAAAAAAGGAAATAAAAAGTTAAAAATACTCCTTGACTTTGTAGTCAATTTCTTTGATAGTAAAACTTAAAAACATTCGTTTTACTGACTACTTTTCTCTACATGTAGTAAAAAGAAAAAGAGTACAGAGAACCTGGGCGAAAATAAAAGACAATAAAAACAAATAAAAAGTAGTTTGAAATACCATTTGAATTAAACTTGAAACCGAGCAACGAGGGAAGCTGAAACAGTGGCGAAAGTAAAGCGAATAAAAAAAATAAACCAAGAAGTAGCGCCAAAGCAAACAAGGAAGTGATGACTGTACGGGTAAGCCCCGTGAATTCGGTTAAGCGATTGTTATGCTTCTTATGGACTCAAGTTCTTTATGGTCCACGGTTTCCTGTTTTTAATCCCGGAATGTGCTAAGACGAGTTTGGTCGTAAAGAATGGCGAAAAAACAGTCAGACGGTCCATATTTTAGTAAAACAAATGTCATGCTATTTAGTAGTATAGCTTAATATACGGCAATTTTTGCTTTAAATGTAACTATTTCCTTTCTCTCACCTAAATAAGACTCCTTTTTAATTATGAGGTTAGGAAACAATGTATGTATTACCTAATTAAAAAAAAAAAATGTATATATATTTAAACAGTTTTATTCCTTACACGGATTTTCTGCTTTTAAACTTTATAGAATTTTTATTGTGTCAAAGGTCGAGAATTTAAACTGAAATAAATTATAAAAGACCTTTTCCATTTAGATATATTTAGCACGTGCAAAAAAAAAAATATAAACAGTATAAAAACAGTAGGAAAAAGTATTTTAAATACACCTTAATAAGGCTGCATTTCGGAAGATTATGGTGTGCTATCTACTGAATTTGGGGACTGTTTTCCATCGTGTGGTTTTGGATAATCCCCGGCTTATAGTCGTCTATCATCGGAATTACGGAAGCAATTGACCTGGGGTACCACATCACGCCTTACAACTGGCGGCGTTCTTAGAAACTCAACTGTTTAAAAATATATGTGTAGTTATTTATATATTAACTGTGTACTATATACAACTCCTTACCTGGCATTGGCTGGTAGCCGTTGGCATCGGATCTGTAGCATCGCAACTCATATCCCAGGCCCTGGGAAATCTGACGAGGCTGGACGTAGAAGCCCTCGACCACTTTACCATGCTGCTCCTCGGAAAAAAAGCCCTTCTCCCAGCGACGAACGCCATGGGGTATGGAGTAACTGGAAAAATAAGAATGGGTTTTTTACATTAAAAAATAAAACTAAAGCTGTTATGAATTTAAAATAAAGTCGAATAAATTTAGTTTATGACCGATTTTCGTATTTTTATTAGGGGTAACATGATGATATTGCAAGAACTAAACATTTTAAGCTGTGAATATCATTCGATTGAAAATTTTATACCGAATTCAACGATGTCTGACATTCGAACTTTCGACTATTACTTTCCAGTGCTTTGTTGCAAAAATCGATTTTTTAAAAGAGTTTTTTTTTGGATATTTTAAATGATTTCCTTGATTATTTGTTTCTTGGGCATGGTGTCTGATTTATAGTTTAGGAATTTGTTCTCATTTTTATTAAAGCCAAAATTAGCTTTAAATTTCGAAATCAACTCTTTCTAAATCTCAGCATCTTTTGACTTGATGGAAAAATTCACAATGTTCAACTAATTACACAACCTTATACAAGCGTTTATTTTCATTTAAACAATTTTTAAAATGTTTGTTTAAGTTAATGCATTAAGCTAAGGGTTTTATAAACCTAACTTTAATATTAACTATAGCCTTCACTTGCCAGCGATAAGGAGAATACTTAGAAAAAACTGCAATCTTAAGCCTCCACTTCTGGCTTACTTGTTAAAACCTTTTTTTATAGTCATGGTAACGGCTTGTGACTGTGCAAACTTACCCAAAGATGTAGCTACCGTCTTCGTTGAGGTCGTAGAAGTTGTCGCGCCAGGGATTATAGTCCTCGAGCACCTCCTCCTGCCCACCAATCAGCTCCTCCTCGGGGCCTGCAGGCTGTGGAAGAGGTGGTGGCATTGGCTGTGGCTGCTGAGTGACCTGCTCCTCCTCCTCCTCCTCGTTGCCTTCACCCCCCTCCTCCTCCTCCGGGGACTCCTCTTCATTAGTGTCCTGATCCTGATCCTGATCGGCGTTAAACTGTGTCCGAGCTGCTGTCCCGGAGGAAGTGGGTGCCACAATGGCCGGTTGTCGGCGGGTGAAAGGAGTGGTTGCCAGGGGGACAAAGGCTTTGGACAGCTGGTTGCCCAGGAGCTGTTTCAGTTGCTCCCGCATCTCATCGCTGGTTTCCTGGCTCTCGCTGCTCCCGCTACTGCTCGATCCCGATCCCGAACCGGATCCGCTGGCGAATCTCTCGAAGCTTTCACCCCCGAAGTTGGGCACCTGCAGATCCTGCTGTGGAACTCGAACCGGTATCCTCTGTCCAGCGGCGAGGAGCAGGGCGCAGAGCAACAGGTGGATCTGCAGCTGGTTATCAAACCGACTCGATGGCATCTTGGGGGCTACCGACTACGACCACGACTACTGTCCCCCGTCCGGCGGGGTTCACTCTTATATGGCTGGGACTCTCGCATCGCCGATGAGCTGGCCATTCACACGGCTGACCACAAATCACCCGCAGCATCGGCCGAGTGCATAAATCTATGGAAAACAAAAGCGAAGCGCGCGACAATTTGCATTTCGCACTGCGACTTCCAGACTCAGATTCATGGCAAATGCGAGCCAACAAGAACGTTTTGGCCTCACCGAAACTAAAGATAATTACTGCTGCTGCTTACCCGAAATAAAATCCATCCACCCACAAATCACAGTAAATAATTAAATTTAAACAATTTCCTAGATTTGCTAATATCAAAATAAATATATCAGGTCGTATATGATTTTGTTCTGTATTATAAAACTTCAATTCAATAATGAATTAATTATACGACTGGGTTGTGAATTAAAGTTAGTCTTATACAAATAATCATTAGTTTTGTATCTCAATAAAGCTGCTATTTCAATGTTGGCATAAATAAAAAAAACGAACTTAATTATCTTAAGTTATACCAAGAAATTTAAGTAAAATATTTCTTTGCTTGGTTTTTAAATTAAACTTGTTCCTATACAAAACAAAAAATTATTTTTAATTAACTCAATAATGCTGCTATTTTTATATTGGCATACATTAAAAAAAACTAACTAAATGATCTTAAGTTATATTATAATATTACATTAAATGGAGTTAACTGTCGTTGTGGTTTAGTCAAGATACAAATTTATATAATAATATAGGGTAATTTGATATTTTTGGCATTAATTATCCTACTTCTTAGAAATAAAACAGAATTCTAAATTATACTTTCTATGGTGCAAAAAATTAATAAACTCCCTATTTATATTTGTGTAGCGTGTTAAGATAGTGACCCATTGCGACCTGTTACCAACCTTATAAAGAGTCCATCACATCCTAGTCTCTGCTGATACCCCGCATAATTAAGCGATTCGTTTCTGCCGTGATTGTGACGCCTCCGGGCGGTCTAGTCTGTTCCGACACAATGCGATTGCGAATTGTGTGCTCCCCTCTAATTGGGTCATCCGATGGCCTCCGCCCCCGCCTCTGCCATCGCTAATCGCCTTCCGTGTTTATCCACATTCGAGTGCCGTCTACTTTCGGGCCGATCTCACCGACTAATGGCATATTTTCGGGCGGCGGATGGAGCGATTGGAGTGCCAACACCCAGAAAAAAACAAGACAACACCTTGATTGTTCACATTTCCACAAAAATTAATTTTTATTCGATCGCTTTGGGGCTTATTTTACACGCATTCAAACACTCACAAATCCTCACTCATAATTCTGCTCCTCTATCTCTTACGCCGTATCCATTTAATCCATACATATCGAATCATTTTTTTTTTTAAGTATTTAATTAATGCTCGTATGTGTATACATTTTTTTGTCGCTCGACAATTTACAATTACAATGCTTGCAGTCATTTTGAAAAAAAAGACAAGTTTTTTAAATATTTTTTTGCTGGGTTTCTCTGTAGTTCATTTTGATACTTTAAGTATTTATGTATATGTTTTTATAAAAAAAAAATTATCGTACATTTTACTTAATCGTAGGCATAGCTGACTTATAGTACACATTGTAATCCATTAATTTTTTGTTTTCTGTTTTTCATTAGTATAGATTCTTGATGCTGTTTTTAGTAAAATCGCTAAATTTCATCTTAAATTTTAGCTAGAAAAAAGTGCCCTAGGTTCTCAGGGTTATAACAAAACCGAAAAAATTCATTTAACAATTATAAGTAGTTTAAGTTTAAGACTAAAAACAATCTTACGTTTATTTACTTTTATGTACAAACGGAACGGTAACACATTTCCGTGCCCTTAACTAAAATTTTTAAGAAATTATGTCGTTATGAGAATTGTGAATTTTTCTATGATTCGAACATAATTTCCTGATCCTTAACTTTATTTTTAAAGGAAATAACAAATTAGAGTAGTGAATAATTTCCTAAACATAAATTTACAATTGATTAAATTCATTTGGTTTGCCTTTTATTTTTTTTTTTTTTTCAGGATGTTAGAGCAGCTTGTGGGTTTCAGAAAAGTCGAGGTTTTTTGAAACAAATGTTATCCATAATAGGTTTAAGAAATTGGCCACAAATGGAGAAACATTTTCCTTCCGTTAAAATCATTTTGTGGGCTTTAAGCATTTGTATATTTTGTTCATCAATTATTTTGTATCTAAAAGTGGTTGTCTTGCCTGATTTTTGAGCTCAAGATGATAAGGGTTCTTCAAAACACATAATATGCATATTAGAGGTGTGAAATAGCTAATGAGAAATTTAAATGTAAATTATCCCCGTCAAAATAATGAACAATTGGCTAGGTTTCTTATTCATAACAGATATTAGAGTCCAAGAATTTGCCATGACTGATTTGAGAACTCAAGAAGATGAGGGTCCGAGTCAAGTCAAAGGAACTCTTGTCATGTCTGCTTCAACCTTTAATCACTCTAATGATTTGAGTTTTCCCTAGAGCGGAAAAAAAAACGCTGCAGCACTGCACCATCATCATCACCATTATCATTATCAGACATCGGTCTTGTTATTTTCCCGCTTTTCCCTATTTTCCCGCTTGGCTGTCGCTGCTCTTTAAATTCAATCAATCAAATGGATTTTGCACACCCTCTTTCTCGCTCATTGTCATCGTCATCTATATTTTTTTTAGTAGCAGCATCAGCCACCCCCTCTCTCGTTTTTTTTTTGGCCAGCTGCGACAATATTTACACCATCGGAACCACTCAGACCACTCAAACCACCGGGATGATCCCGGCCAACCGAAACCCAAAGCCCACAACCCAATGCCCAAGCCCAAAACCAACCGCATTACGGTGACCACGCTAATTGCGGACCGACAGATTCCAGAGCCCGGTTCTGGGGACAACTTTTCTCAGGTGCGGAGAAATCTGTGGCCAGCTAATTTATCTAATTGAAAGGGACTTAGATATCCGATGAGCCAAAAAGATTGCCAAGGTGCTTCGTTAACCCATTGCACACTGCACGAAAATCAACGACAGTTTGGCGATCACTTTGCAGTACCGAGTACTTTAACAAATCTGCTGAAGACAAAATCTAAACGCAGAAAAACACAAAAATTTGCAAATCCATTAAAAGAGACAATTTACTCAATTAATTATCATGGCTTAAAATTGGTTTTAAATTGCTTTAGTCTTCACCAAAGTAGTTGTCAATTTTGTAATAAAGAGAATAAGCCAACTCATCGGAATAAAAAGTAATATAATATATCGTATCATTTTTTGATTTTTTTAGATTTCTACATTTGTTAAAAATTGGTAAATGATGATTTGATTTCAATTTTTTTTAAAATATATTTTATAGCTCAAACACAGAAAAAAAGCTTGTAATTTTAAAAATAATAACTTTTCGCTGGCTCAGAAAAGCGTAACAAATCGCGGGTTGAATTCTCGACCATGGCCAATTAATGGGTTAAAAAAGGTGCATTTGGGTTGGCTTTTGACTAGGGCGGAGAATTGAGTTTCATAAATCTAGCGGAGTGTACCACTCCCGAATCACTTAAAACTATTATCGCCCAAATTGCTTGGCGGGAGTTGGCGGAACCCAAACCCAAGCCCAAGCACAAACCCAAACCCAATCCCATAACCCAAGCCCGAAATGGAGCTTCGAGCACGTGCCCGTGATGGATGGACTCTGGTCGCGACATCGTCGTGAAATGGACCACGTCCGCAATGCATGTAAATGAAGAAGTTGCTGTCCAACATTTTTCCAAGCTGCAAACATGTTGGGGAAAATAGGAAAAGTGGAAAAATGGCAAGGTGGGTTGGGCGCTGTGCGATGTTGAATGGTGGGTGTTCGGAGTCCGATAACAATGTTCTGGGACATGTTGCTCATACGCCACGTTGTCAGCGGTCTGCTTAGTGTCTGCACTGCCCACCACTCCCCCGTATTTGTATCCGCATTCTCATCCACATCCACATCCACGTCCAAATCCGTATCCGTATTTGTGTCCTGCGTTCGCATTGTTTTCGAGCTGAAAATGCCGCTGTCGCAGCCGTAGAACGTCCGGCAAATGTCGCCAGCAATTGCGGTCCGCCGGCTACGGGCTACAACAACTGGAACAACTCTTCGGCTTTTCCTTTCCATTCCCTAAAACTGAACAGAACAGAACAGAACAGAACAGGACCTGGCTATCGCAAAGGGGCTGGCCGAGGCCAACGGACCGACACATCTTCCATTTGTCTCGCCCAGTCAGCTCCAGTCGTTGTCGAGCCATTAGCCGGTTTTAGTTCGTCTTAAGGAACTGCAATTGGCGTTTGCTTCAATTTTTAAAACCAATTTGGGTGGAACTTGACATATATTTAGTGTGAAAATTTAGAAAAAAAAAATGTATATAGAAACTTGCTGAATTCGATTAGTGATGTCATTTTCTTAAAGATTCCCCTATGTGTTTATATATACAGCTGCGGTGAAGACCACAATAATAGTTTTCAAATATTTTATCAACCATCAAAAAATATAAACATTTTAGGAGTAAAAATATCTTAACTTTGTTTTTAGCTTCCACTAAAAAACATAAAAGAGGGCTTAGTTTTAAAAACATACATAAACAAACAACTTGCGTTGTTTTTAATATGCTATTTATATTCATTTATATATTTTAAGCTATTTAAATTCTTTGTTTCTATTGTATTCATTGATTTAAGGATGTTTGTAAAAAGCTGAGCTAACTGAAAATGAAATATTTCAATTTTAAAATATACACTTTTAAATACTTTATAAGGTCAATGAGCTATAAGTATGTATTTCAGTGAAGGAATTTAAAAACCATTATTATATTTAACGCAACTGTATATACATACTGTATATACATACATCTTGCTCCTCACATCAGCTTTACCAAATGGCAATTAAAATACTAAAGTGTCGCTTTAAAAAGCACAAAAAGAAACAAAATAAATGGTTACAGAAAAAGTTTGGAGTCTTCATTACAGAAACTCTTAACTGCAGCTGTTTAAAAGACCGTGTTCACCTCACTTTAAAAAGGAAGATAGGATGCGCGAAACGAGTGCAACGGAATGCAAGCCGGATGTGGGCGGCGGTGATGCTGATGGTGGTGGTGGTGGGTGTGTCAAAGTGGCGAAGTGGGTGGGTGGGCGAAAAAAACACCAGTGGCACAGCCCCTTGTCTGATTGCAACGCGACGCCGCCTTCGTGTCCTTGTTGTGTCATCAGCGACGCTGCGGCTGCGGTTAATATGTTGGCCGATGTCCAGTTGCTGTAACGCTTCCTCCTTCCGCCGATGTTGCTGCCGTTGTTGCTCATGTTGTTGTTGCTGATGTTGTTGTTCCTGCTTTTGCAGTTGTTGCTCATGTTGTTGCTCCTGCTGCTGTTGTTGTTTTTGTTGTTGTTGCTGTTGTTGTAGCTGCTGTTGTTGCTGTTGTTGTTGCTCCTGTTCACTACCGTTGTTGTTGCTGATTGGCGGGCCATCCTTAAATGTCAATGGGACGTCATGATAATCACGTCTGGTGCTGAATTCCGTATGTCGATGAACACTTTGGACTCCTCGTTTTTCTGCTGATGCTGCTGCTGCTGCAGCTGCTTGTTGCCGCCAGGCAGGATCGTTGTCTGTCCCATGGCCCCGTGTCCCTTCAACGTGGGCAGGCGGGCAGCAATACTCGGCGGATGCGGATGTGCATGGTGCATTCGCTGCTGCTGTTGCTGCTGTTGTGCATGTTGCTGCTGCTGTGCATGTTGCTGTTGCTGCTGTGGCTGCTGCTGGTGCTGGTGATGATGGTGGCAGATCTCCTGCGGCGGCTTGGCCGTCGGGGTCACCAGCAGTCCGCCGTAGTGCGAGCGGCCGCTGTGTCGCTCCTCCATCTCCATGGACTCCTGGCGCGGCAGCTGGTGATGTTGCTGCTGTTGTGGATGTTGCTGCTGCTGCGGATGTTGCTGCGGATGTTGCTGCTGCTGCTGCTGGTGCATGCTGCGCCTTGTCAGCGTTGCCACAGCCGGCGATCCCGATGGCTCATAGCCGAAGGTGGAAAAGAAGCGGGGCGGCGGCGGTGGCATCATCATGGCCCCGCCCCCGTTGCCGCTGTGGCCGCCCAGCGACGAGGAGCTGGACTTTTGTCTCATTAGCGTGGCAACACCGCCGCCGGGAGCAACGGCGAAGCCCAAGCCAACGGCAACACCAACGCCAACGCCCGCACTCGCCGACGGTCCAATTCCGGGACTGTTGACAAACAGCGATTCCCTGGGGTCGGAGAAAGGTGAAAAGAGAGGAGAGAAGAGAAAGCAAAGCGAAAGGTTTTAATATTTGTCAGTCACACACGCAGGCAATCGTTTGCAAGGACACTGTAAAATGTCCGACCTTAGCCAAATTATAGACATTTTATTGCACCAACTATGTTGCACCCAAAAATATAATAGGAAAGTTTATTTTTAATAAGTGTGTCTAGAAAATAAAATTAATTCAATTCTAAATTTCATTTCTATACCGAAGAGTCTAAAACTAAAGTCTAAGGCCTTATTTTGAAACCAGATCCGTTTTATTTTGATACTTTTGTGGTATTAATTTACTACTCATCTTATTCAGAAATTTTTGTATACCCAATAGTTTAAAATTCATGTAACAATAGTTTCACTTTGATGACACTTTTATCTTGGGTGTATATTTACAACGATCCCAATCGCAGATATAGAATTTAAGCTCAAATACTCCATAAAACTCCCAGATGTAGTCATTATCAACTTGTATAGAGTACACTAGTTTATGGACCTAGAAGTATGCAACACTTTTGCGCGCCAAGACTTGAGGGCAAACAAAAACTTACTGAAAAATACCATAAAAAAAATTAAAATTAAAGAGGAGTAAATAAATGTGAAAGCGAATTCTTTATTTTTTTTGATATTAAGCTTTTGTTTTATTCAGTTTATCAATAAAAAATTTGATTGAAAATAGACATTTTTTAGAAATGGTTAGTTTCTTTTAAAATCTACGTCTGTTCTATAATGATTAAATCGTTGTGACCAAGTTAAGAATTCTGTTTTAAGTGCGGGCCAGAAATGTGATACATATGAGGGGCATCCATTAGCTCAAAGGTTATTGCGTAGCCATGGGCCAGGGTGTGTCGCACAATGATGTGCGCCAATCAGCCGAATTGAATCCGTCAGATGGCTGTGAAAGCATATGGTCTACAAACAGGATTCCGTTGACAGATAACTACCTAACACTTTGGCAGTGCTGACCAGTGTGGGAGGTCACTACCGAAATATGTATCTACCAAAAAAATTGAATAAATATGTTTATCATTTTTAGAGGTTTGTGAGTTACAGATGGCATAACTCACAAACAAATTTATGTAAATAGTTTATAAAACAAAATAATCATTTGTGTTAGTATTGGGACAGAATATAAAATATCAAACACCATCAAATTAGGAAGAAAAGCAAGGAGTAGTTTTTTATTAAACCAATTAAAATTAAACAGTACAAAACAGAACAATCAAATTACAACAATTATATTTACAACACACTTATATGTTAATCTTTAACATTTTAGTTTGGGCGCATGTCAATCATCTGTATTTTATACAATTTAAAAGTTGTTATATTGCTTGTGTAAGTTAAGGCATCGGGCAAACATCTAAATAATTTATGGTTTTAAGGCAAAATAACAATGTGTTTCTCACATTTAGGCCACTTGTGTCTTAATCTAAACCGCTTTTGGGCATTGTGTCGCCTATGTACAATGATAAATGCCAGCCCTCTAATAAATCACACACGAACAACCTGTAGCAGTTTGGCTGTGACAGTGGCAGTGACAGTGACAGTGGCAGTGGCAGTGACAGTGACAGTGACTCGTTCCCATCACTATTCGGTGGCATGAATCATCTTCATCTGGGCACGTCGTCAGCATTGTGTCACTGCATTCCGCCTGTCAGTGCCCATGTTTGTCTGTCTGTCTGTCTGTCTGTCTGTCGGCCCATCGTGGCATCCTGGTGCTAACCCACATTCCCGACTCCCGACCTGTGTCGCCCATATCCAATAAAGACGCATGCAAATACAAATATTTGCATCGATTTGTGTTGTTCGAGCGCTCAGCTCAAATAACCCCCCTTCTACCCTTCTGGATTCCGGAACTTCAACCGGGCTCCGCACACTGTCATTGTTTTTAGTGTTTGTCCGCCGTTGACTTTGCAATTTTCTGGCATCTATTTGACTGCACCACACATTCGTGATCGGTATCGATTCGGTATCGGGATGTGCACTGGAACTTGGACTTGGACTCACCTCGTCTGACAGCCCATGTCGCAGGCATTGGAGGGCACCGCCGACATGGCCGCCTTCGTCATCAGCTCGTGGGTGGCGGTGGTCGTCGAGCTGGACTCCCCATCGTCCTCGCCCACTCCGCAGAGACTGGTTTGGGTCATGTCCGCATGGCGGCGCAGGATGCTGTGCTCCTTCTCCTTGAAGTCCGCCTTGCTCGACTGCGTCGAGAGTGGAACCGCTTCGCGGTAATACCGGTTCGAGACGTCGTCCAGGATCTGCAGTGAGGTCTGCGAGTGCTTTTGCCTGCGGGGCGGAAAACACACCAGGATTAAATTTTCAGAGTTCTATCATGCATAATGATAAGCTTTAGGAATTTGCAAAATTTTGTGGTCTCTTTATGAGAGACCAAGTCAAGTTGTTTAGCTGAAAAGGCTTTTTTAATAATTAAAGTGCACCACATTTTAAGTGTTTCGGCCTAACAACTAATTTAAATAGTAAGTATTAAGCATTGCTCCAAATATTAATTTACATTGGATAATGTTTACTGAGTAGTTTTTTTTTTTGTAAATTAAATTTTGTAATTAAATTTAAGCCAAGTTAAAGTTTAATGACCAAATAAGTATTTGAGCTGCGATTAAGCAAAATAATTAGTTAATTGACATATTTTAATTGCGTATTATGGTCCCATATTAATTAAGTTTCAATAGGACTTCAATTACTTGTATCAAGCTCATTAGAACCTATTTATCAGCTTGAAGCCTAAGTAGACAATTTGGCTGGAAAATTACGTTTTAACTTTAATCAACAACCCAGCAAGTGTTTATATTAAGCAAATATATCATTGGACTCAGGACTGGCAGCATTTGACGGTATAGTAAAACCGGTGATAAAGAATGCATTGCTTTTTAATAATCCCACAATCAGTTGTCATGGTGAGCAACTGCATAAGTGCATCGGCATGGTGCAAGTGCACACACTGCGAATACTTGATGCCAAATGGTGTTGTCAATTAGGCACTGCATTGCACACTGCCTTCTCGAAACTCCAGCAATTTGAGACTGTGACTCACCTGGATAGGTTCTCCCTCGAACGACCTTTCGAGTTGTGGTCCATCTCGTCCAGCTTGCTCTCCTTCGACTCCCGGATGTGCTCCTGCAGGAATTCAAGGATATATACATATATATATATATATAGACAGAGAGGGAAGGGGGTAAGACCAATGTAATAAGCATAACAATAAATATTTTCAATTAATTTGGTAAAGAAGGGAAGGGAAGGGAAAGGGAACTGTTGGGTTAAGCTCGATTCTCGCATCGAGAGTGCCTGCAGAGCGCGTAATATAATATCCTTAAAGCCCACTGCACTGTGGATTATGGAGGAGGGCCTGGAAAAATGGGGCGTGGCAGAGCAATTAAGCCAGTTGGCCACCTGATGCCACCACCCTCTTTCTCTCTCTTTTGCAGTCATTAATACTTCGATTGTGTGTATATATAATATACATATATATAAAAGAGGGGTCAGGGTGTGTAAATCCTGCCGGGGGGAGCACTTGATGGCCTGTGCATAAAAGGAAGCGTTAATGCGTAAATTCAGAATAATGAAGGACGAACTGCAGTCAGTGCAAATCTCGATGGCCACCAACCACTCAACCACTCAACCACCCAGTTGAAAACCACCTCAAATTGCATTCATAACGGAATACAAGGCAAACATTCAGTCTCTCTCCCTTGCCAATTACTTTCTTTCTGTTTCGCGAGCAATATAATGGAAAAATGATGAAAATTCAATGCAAATCGCTAAGGAAATGCGAGTACCTTTGCCTCGTTTCCCGTTTCACATTTCCCTTTTTCTTTCACCTTCTGACCCAGGCCAAAAAGTAATTGATTTCCAAAGTTAACAGTCAAATGATCTGGCGGTACACATTTAATTTTGTTATATATATATTTATTTTCCACTATATATATATATATATATATATATTTTTATATATTTGTATAGCCTTTGTGCGGTATTTGTTTTTGGCAGCCGTTCGTTTAGCCAACAGTTAACTATGTACTTCACTTCGGATTGCACGATTGTCCAATGGGAACATTAAACTTAAACTATTACAATATTGCCATAACTACTTAGGGTTACGAAAAGGGAGACCAGGGATTCCAAGGGCGCGGTAAAATTATGCAAACTTTATTTCGTTTCCATTTCAGCCAAGATGCAGGGCTCATTATTTTGTTCTATTTCTATCTGATCCACCTTTTGCTTGCCACAAACTGTAAGCCTTTTAATGAGGTTATATCCATAATACTGTTAACCATGTTCGCCCAATGTCGCATTGGGTATTGGGCATTGGGCATTCCTACCTAACTGGGGGCATATCTAGGATATAGCCCCGTCCTACAATAAGCAGCTTAAATTAATAAGGGGGAAATGGCGGCGCCCAACCAACCAGCAAACTGCACATCCCCCCAAGGACCAGGATTTGATTTTGTTCTGATTTTGGGTTTGCGGTGAACTCGGCACGAACGACGGGGCAAAAACGAAGGTTGGGTCGGGCCACAGTGAGAATGGAGAATGGGTTCGATGATATCGGTTCGGATTTAAGTTTTTTTTGTTTTTTGTGAATTTTGCCAGCCTGATTTTAATGATGTTCGTGCAGGTTTGCCTGCAGCAGCAGCAGCAGCAGCAGCAGCAGCAGCAGCAGGTGGTCAAAGCACCAACACCGCAAAACGTGAGCGAATAAATTTCGAGTTGCATTCTTTCTTGTTTGTTTTTCTTTTTCTGTTTAGATGATTTTGTGCAGGAACTTGAGGGGATGGGCCTGGTTGGTCTTGGGTTTGGCCAGTGCCGGTGGCGGTGGCGGGGTCAGGGCCATGTCCAGCTCCATGGAGGTGGACGAGCTGTTGGCCACCGTGCCGCCGCTCGATCCGCCGCTGCTGCACTGCATCGAACTGCTGCACGAGTGGCTGTGGCTGGAGTTGCTGGGCGGCAGGCACTGGCCTGTGACCAGAACGAATTCATCCTCGTCATCCTCGGGCAGGGTGAGGCCGCTGTCGCTGTCGCAACTGAAACCTATGCCATCGTCATACTCCTGATCCTCTGCCAGCTGCTGCTCCTCCTCCTCCTCCTCCTGCTCCTCGTCCTCCTCCTCCTCATCTTCCTCCATCATTTCCATATCCATTTGCTGGCCCTCGTCCACATCCACATTCAAATCGAAATCACAGTCACAGGTCTGCTTGGGCGAATCCATTTGCGAATCAAAGTCGGAGTCGCCGCCACCAATCGCCTGCTCATCTCGGGCCTCATGCCCCACGTTGGGCGCCAACTGCCCGTCCGATGAGTAGGAGAATTCGCACATGAAATCATTCTGTAATCCCACGAAAATCGCGCTCTTCGGTGCCTCCAGTATAAAGGAATCAATGTGAAAGATTCCGTCGCTCAACGCGGGCACCTCCTGTGGATGAAGCACAAACAGAAAGAGAAGACAGGCAGAAGAGAGAGAGAGAGAGAGAGAGTGAGAGAGAAAGGGAGAGATATAGATAGAGTAGAGAGAGAGAGAGAGAAAGAGAGGGAGATATATAGATATAGAGAAAGAAAGAAGTTGATTTAAAGACAGAGAAAGAGTGTGAGCTTTTCACATCACCGATTTAACCAAGAGAGAAGAGTGAGAGGAGACAACTCTAGAGCGAGACAACTCTACTGATGCATGTGGCTATGGGTGTGTGAGCGAGCGAGAGCAAAATAGATAGAGGAGGGTGTGCTTCGTTTGCTGCATGCATGATGATGACAACTCTGGCTACTTAATAAGCATAATCACGACAATCAAACGATAAGATGCAGTTCCCAAATTGTTGCCCAATTATAGCAACAAATAAAATCACTAACATTTTCTTAATGCCCAAGCTTGAAGGCGTTGGAGTTGATTTTTAAAAAAGCGTTTTTCAACACTTAGCTGATTCATGTTACTGTTACGCATCTTTCAAAGATTGGAGGCAGAAGTAAAACTTCATCAAATTTCAGTTTGACAGGCTTTTCGTTACAGTCTTAACTGCAACTGTTAAGCAGATAAACTCTTAAACTTTAAATCCTCTTTTAAATGTATAAAAGAAATTTAAGCATTTTCTGAAAAAAATATTGCCCAAATGATTAAATCTTTTAGTCTAAAATTTAAAGACGTCAAAAATACAAATTGAATAATGCTGGTGGACATAAAAGACTATCAAAGAGCTTCAAAAAAAATAAAGATGATATAAGTTATCCCTAAGCATGATAAATAATCGCATTGGACAATATAATAATATATGCAATCCGGTTTATTTATATAATACCAAAATTGCAATATGGCTCTAAGCAAATGGTAGCCAAGGCAATTGCTGTAGCACAATAGTATTTTTGCAATATGCACACAATAAGTCCCCGACGAATCCCAGCCACTAATCTGATTTGGCCAAGGGGAGTTGGAGCAGGAGCAGGAGCAGGAGCAGTAGCAGTAGCCAAGTTCTATATACCTTATGCCAGATTCCCACCCCGTTTGTCTTCGATTCGATTGCGATTGCCGGCAGCAGGGGCTACTGGGTGCTACAGCAACTGCTACTGCTACTGCTACTGCTCCAACTAGCAGCTAGTGCAACAAAAGTCAACGATAATTTAATCATGTCTCTCACTGGATTTTCCTGGTAACCAAGACCGAGTGGACAAAAAGCCTGAAGGCTAAGCCGGTGCGGAAAGGACTCAATACGAGGGAAACGAAATAGTTTATTCCATTTGGATTGTATTGTCAACGATTTGCCACTTGCAGCTCGGCCAATTTGCGGCCTGGCGATGTGCACTTGGCGTATGAGTGATATGCAAATGAATATCCACTTCAGTGGAAATAAAACTCAATTTGCGAGAGTTTGTGCCATAATTAATAGGTATCATTGCAGCAGATTGCAGCAGCTTGCAGCTGTCCTGTCATTAAACACATACACTCAGGGAATTCGAAAGAGACGGAGACAGGGGCAGCGAAAGAGAGGGCGATATAAACGAGTAGACAGAGAAAGAGATGGAGATGGGGACACAAAGACGTGACAAGTCAGGCCTTCTGGGGCCTGCTGATGACGGCCATCAAGTTAGTTTGTCTGGCTCTGATTCTGTTATGCTTTTGGCCTTGTTCGTTTGCCCTCTGCTAAGTTCCCTTCCTTTTGCGGCCTATAGCTAAATTATTGTGGTCAGTCCTTCCCCACTTTCATTGCCCGCAAATTTTATCCGTTTTCTCGGCTACTTTCCAAGTTTAGAGAAAAGCATTTATGACTCATTTAATCATCGAGCGACTGAGCAAATCAACTAGTTCTTTTGAAACTTGATGGACGAATAGAATATTATTGGACATAAATTAATTATGAACTGTTAAAACGAATTACTGCAATTATTAACAAATAAAACTATTTTATTATTAAAATAAACCCTGTTTTGTACAAGGAAATCATCGTTAAGTTCTAAAAAATTAGTATAGCTCTTATCCTTGTATTGTTTTAATGTCATTTATCGTATAACAAACATATAAAATTCGTTTTTATGAAATTTTGTACACCTTTAGTAGTCTTTCTGAATAGTTTACTGAAGCTTTGCAAAACTCGTTTATTAACTTAGAAGGTGAAAGTTTAACAGCGTAATCAAAGCGTATCAGGGTGATAACTAAACTCCATTGTATCCTGCCTTTTCAACAGCCCCCAAACTCCCGAAGTTGTGTATTTGATTAGTGGTTTGCTTCACACGAAACTGTGCCAGATGTGATTTCTACAAGGGTCTAGGCTTATGAAATATAATCAAACCGCAGGGCAGATTTCAATCGGGCTCAATTCTGTGGTCACGGGTTTGGACTTCGGTTTGGGCTTGGGTTTAGTTAGTTGGTTTGCGATATAGTTCGGATTGGTTTGTTTGCCGATTTGGACCTAATGCCCAAACGCTTTGCGCCAATTAGGGGGCAAATTAATCGAGTCCGCATTCGTTTGTCTTGGACGCTGTTTAATTGGCCAAAACAATTGCGTAACTACGGATTTCCATTTGAATATGGTTATTGCTGTTGCAATAGCCGAATAAATTCCCTCGTTATTAAATAAATTTTTGCAGAATATTTTTGGTAAATTTGTTTGCCAACAAACATATCTATAAAGCAGAGAGCGATGTGTGTGAAAGTTTTTGGCTTTGCGCTCCGCTGACTCCTGCCTTTTTGGCAGGCCCCAAAAATCTGACGAGAGACACACACGATTGGAGTGGGCTGCCAAGTTTGGCATTTGTTTAATTGGAATTTTTGGGGTTTCGAGGAGTGTTCGTTGTTCGTTCACCTTTTGCGCTTGCTGAAGGGTGATGGGTGCTGGGTTCTGGGTGCTGGCTGCTCTCCTCGAGGGCAATTTGCAAAATTAACTTCGAACAAGTTGCCTCTAATCAGGAGACAGGTCGCACCGAGAAGCCACATGGTTATATGGGGTCGTCTATTGACTTCCTGCGAACATCCTGACCCCATCTCTGCCACATCCTTGCCACATCCTGTCGGCATCTCGAATTCCCGGCGAACCTGCATTTGATGTTCCCCGCTACCATTGTTTGATTGGCAACCATTTGTGAAATATTCTGCTCCGTTCGATTGCTTTTAATGGCCAAATCATATTTTATGATTATTGACAATCGTTGCCGTTGCCGCCAGTATGCAAATTCGCAGCGAGGAAATGGAAATAAATTTCCCCGAAATTTGATTGCCGACCCATAAAGCGTGACGATGTTCGCATCATGTTCATTGAAAATTCAAAACTGGAACTCGAAAATTTTTTGTGGCCTGCATTCAATGTCGTTTTCCTTGCTGCTTAATTATGATTTTCCAGCCAAGACCACAAATGCTTTGGAGGGTCAAAAATCAATCAGATGTCCCTTCAAAATTTTGCGGTTTGCCGGCTGATGGAATGCCTGATTGACTCGCAGACCAATCGATCGATCGATTGATCAATTGATTGACTGACATTCACTGAGACGTGCATCATTAAGTGTTACGCCCACGTGAAGGCATTTCATTTCGCATTAAGCCCGAAGCTTTTCACTTAGCCCCATCTTGTCTGGCCGACCAATTCCCCACTCGCAACTCCTTCTTGGCTTTATTTCATGGCTTTGGTCGAGCGGCGGCTGAGTGTTTCTTCTGCGAATTGCATTTCAGCTTGATTTATTTCATTTCATTTCATTTCATTTCGCCCCCATTTCGCCTTCATTTCACCAATGCAGCCAGTGTCCAGCGGCTGCGAAGGAGGCTAAGGAAAATTGATGGCAGCGAAAGAAATACGGTTAGCAACATAAGTTGGTTATTACTTGCTGCTTAAAGCCAATGCCCACGACCCCAAAAACGCAGCCCAGCAATGCACTCGAAGAAAATAGCACTCAACTCGTGGCTCTCAATTAGCAGCTGGGTGTCAAAGAGAAAAGGATTTCTCTAAGGGTCCTTACCCTTTGCACCAGCAGAAAATTTAATAATATTTTATAAAAAGCTGTAAAGTAAATTCCAAGATTTCTCTAAGATTGGGTTTTCAATAAGCGTACAAAAACTAAAATATAAAAATATACCCTCGCATTTTAATAGATAATATAAATTAAAAGTAAAAGTATCGTTCAAATATTTTCCTTATTTAAAAATAATGTTTCGAGGGAATTTCCAGGATCTTTAAAACAATAAGTCAAATGATTGAAATTGTCTTAACACTTATGTTGCAATCAATTGAAGAAACCGATTTCAAATTACTAAAGGTTTCTGTGAATTTTATTTATAATTTCTAAATGACGACAATTCCATAAAAAATTCTCATAAGAAGTGCCCATATTAAAATGTACAAACATTGTCGTATTCAAATGTTCAGGCATTAAAATAAATACAAATTTATCGAATTTTTTGAAGACACAATTTTAATAATTTTGAGAGTATATATTATGCAATAGTTCCGTCATTTGATATCACAAACTATCTGTAAAATGAAATATTTTTTTAAATTTGTATGGCTATGTCAAATATTGCATATCGTAAAAGTTGAGAAAGCTTATTACAAATGTTTTTGATTTAATAACCCAAGGCATTAAAGAAATTTGTCTGGTACGCTAAATGTATAATTTTGTTGAACTTTAAACACTCTGATTGCCTATCAATAAAGCTCATAAAGCAAATAAATGGCCAGATTCGAATTATGCCTGTGCAAAATCGACCCACAACATCTCCCCTCAATGTGGGCTTGTGTAATTAACAGTTGCCAATTGTGGCATTTGCAAGCGGCTAGGATTATGAATGGTCCTTTAGAAGGCATGCTGCGAAAGTATTTCCCACTCGAACGAATGTTTTCACACACCATCCCTTTTGCAGCGCACTCTTCGATATATTCTTCGAGTGTACTCCACTCGTCACTCCGTCCGGAAATCTATCTGTGCAGCAGCTTGTGTGTGTGTGTGTGAATGTGTGTGAGTGTGTGTGTGTGTGTGTGTGTGTGTGTGTGTGTGTGAGTGTGTGTGTGAGTGTGTGTGTGCGGCCTGGCGGACTGCAGAGAATTCGCTTCAGTTTCGAATAAAATATTGCATTTCCCCAATGCATGACACGGCTTCAGCGACTAGTACTGGATCTGTTTCTGTTTCTGGTTCGGTTTCTGGTTCCTACTCCCGCCGACTCGAATCCTGGCGGGTTTTGCTTTAGACTTTAGCCTCCAGCTGAGGCCAAGTCACCCCCAGTTTTCCGCCAGTTTCCCGGGGCTTTTCCCCTTTCAACCCACCCGTTTACCCCCTCCCCGGCCAGCACGCATGAGCTGCGACTGGCGGAAATGGCAGTTTTTCCATTACGACTGCCAGTCCGCGCTCTTGGGGGCCTCTTTAACTGGCCGACACTTGGCGGACTGCCTCTCCGATTCCGATTCCGACTCTGACTTCTCCGGAGTCCTACGGAACCCTCCATTCCCACATCCCCCATCCGCCACGTATTACTTAATTTTTATGAAATATGAAGCACACAACAATCTCATTTCCAGCAGCGACAGTTGCACTTGGAAACAATGAGAAGTGCCATCAAATTTAGCTAAAATGCATTCTCAACTGAGCTTAAAATAATAAAACAAGACACTGGGGAATGCATGTTTTTTTTGGGCAGCGACTACTGGTTACCCTGTAAAAGCGGTCTTTTAGTTATGAAAATCTCCCGAAAACCATTTGAAATGACTAAAAATTGACTGAAGATTGAGCTTAAATTGAAACTATATTTTTAAGCAAACAATATTTAATATATAAAATTAAAAATATGTTCAGTATTTAAACATAATGTTTGAAGGGCATTTCATGGATTTTTAAAAAGGTTTTGTTATATATAAATTTTGAAAAGTTTTCCGTTAACTAAATATTGTGAATTTTTATATATCCTAAAAAATAAATATTCCATAAATACTATGAACCAATCTTAATAATTTTATATGTTTCATGCATTCAGACATTTGTTTCTCCGATTTGACCAAAGTGTTACTTTTACAATAAAATGCTAGCAAGTATTGCATATACCATCACCAAGTGAAGCAGAAACAAAAGCATTTTGCCATTTCGGGATGCTGTGTGGTCGGAACCAGCCGCAATTGCCGTAAAAACTATGGATATGCATGTGCTGGCTGTCATTGCATTGCAGTTTATCTTGAGGTGGGAGCGCGCGTGGAAGGATATCAGGATATCACTACAATGATTCGCTTCGTTTGCCTTTCGCCATGCAATCGCTGGCCCACCATCAGCATCAGCGAAAAGCGAAAAGCGAGCGGAGAACTGCGAGCTTCAAGCCAGCACACTTGCACTTTGGCACAGTGGCAAACGTGAACGGGAGCAAGAGAGCATGCACTGCACTTGGTAATGTATTCTTCCAATATTTTTTTATTTTATCTATGCATGAATTTATCGGATGTGTTAAGCAAATAAATAAATATTAAATTATATATATATTTAAATAGGATTTCAAACAAAGAAGTATGTTGATTTATACCTCAACTACAATAATAAATACCTTTTATAAGCTAACCAAAAAATATACTTAGAGAAGCTTTGTTCTGAAACATAATAATGGACTTGTTTTCTTATAAATTTATTCAATTTGTAGATACTTTTTAAAGTTATCTAAGCTCTTTAAAAACAGTTTTAAAATACACTAAGAATTTTCTTACAGTGTGGGAGGACCCAAGTCGTTGCCATTGCTTAAATGGTAACACTAAAATGCCACTCAAGGCAGTGGGTTGTGTGTGTATGGGTATGCAGGACGAGTATGCCAGTGGGTATGTGTGGGTGTGTGTGGGTGTGTGTGTGTGTGTGTGTGTGTGTGTTAGAGTGTGTTAGTGTGTGTAAGCGTGTGTAAGTGTGGTGGCAGGGCAAATATGCATTGCGGTTGTTACCAAATTGCATGCAGTTATGGCAAGCGCCTTGCGAAGGATGCGGCCAAAACGCAGACTTTGCCAGTGGAAGTGCAAAAGGGGGGCAGGCAGGATGCGAATGCATCTCCCCAAGCTGGGTGCTGCAAAAGGGGGGTGGTGGAGGTGGAGGGGAAGGCGCTTGCCGTCAAGGACTTCTGCGGTGCGAGGTGCGCTTGAGGATGAATTGCGGTGATGAGATTTTCACCGAGTTTACGCTAAAATCCCATCGGGGAATCTCTGGCAAATTGCAGCTTAGCACATTTATCAAAAAAAAATAAGGATAAGGATAAGAAAAGTGTGGGGTCGTTATAAAAAGTACATTTATTGCTACCAGCTCATTTGGTCAACAATTTAAACCTATTTACCATCTCTTATGATTCTAAATGTCAGAACAGAGAATCCTAGAATAAAATACTGCTAGCACTTATGTTTTTTAATATATACTTTTGAAGAATACGTTTAAGCTAACTAAATAACTATAATAAGAATAAATAATGGTAAATTAGTTATAAACCACCACGACTCCAAAGAATATTTTAAAGCAAAATATAAATAAAATACTTAATTAATTTCTTTACATATAAAATAAACGGTATTTATTATATGTGAACCTTTTCAATTATTCCACAAATACTAACGTTGGCTTTCAGGCAAGCCGAGCTGTTTTATTAGCATCATTAAAAATTACTTCAGGTAACTACAGACTGAAACAGAAATGAAGAAATTTATAAAATGACCCAATTTCCACACTCAAGCATGGCGCTTAAATCATATAAATTAGTCTCCTAATTTCCCCATTTTCCCATTTGAATTTACAAGGCGCCAGCACCTTTATCAGCTGGTAGTGAGACATCTATTATGATGAATTATGGGCCTCATCAAGCGTCATCGCCTTCGTTCCATGTTCTATCGCTGGAACGACCCTCGTCTGCCGGGGACCCCGAAAAAAAGGGATAGAAATAAAGGCCAGAGCGGGCAAAAGAAATTGCATCCTCTTCGCTGATTTCGAGTCTGCACGGGTGAGCGGAAATACTTTTTCTGCTTATCTACATGATAAAATCTAAGTGGCAACAGAAAATTTTGCGAACAAGAAAGAATAGAAGGAGCATGGCCAAAAGCCAGGCAGCAAAGGATTCAGACTCAAACTTAACTTCGGCTTCAGTTGGAATATGGTAATAAGTTTTATTATATATTATATGTGCGAATGTTGCCAGCGTTTTCCTTTCGCATTCGCAAAACCTATATGCGGACGCCATTTGGTGGCCAGAATGGGATATTAAAGTGCTGGCCATCGCCATATCTGCCGCTACGAATGATTTTATCAAATCTGCTGACGCTGAATTGATTTGGTTCGATTCCAGTCGATTCGATTTGATTTGATGTGCGCTTTGTGCAAATTTATGTGATGCGCTGCAGTTTCATAAATGCGTAGAGAGCCTGGCCACGAAACTGAGAACAAAAAAAAAAAAAAAAAAGGAGAAAAACTAAACCCATTTTCCATTCATTCAGTCGCTCATTCGCCTTTGCCATTTATTGATGGCATAATTTCCAACGCCCCGAAAATCCTTTGAAGCGGGGGGCTCGGTGGTGGGGGATTTGGGCACGAAACCGCCGGCAGGTTAAGTCCCCCCACATTTCTGCCGCCTGCCATCAACCATCATCTAGCACTCCAGGCGATAATCAGATTGAAGCCCTCGTGCATCTGCCAAGGCTCAGGTGTCGCTGACAGTGGGCCGATAACGTTAAATGTCAAATAAAAACCCTTTACTCAGTCAATAAGTTATCATTGGAAAAAAATATAGGTTAAGATAAACAACACAAAATATATAAAGCAAACTGCAACCATGCATTATTAAAATAAATATTAATATATAAATTCCATGTAAAATATTGTTTAAAATAATGCCCTCAAAAATCAAGAAATCTTTAGTTATTTTCATTTTTCAATCAACAATATGTTGAGAATATTCTGGAGTTAAAGCGTTTGAAACGACCGGCTACCGTGCTACCAGATTGTTCACGTAAGAAAAACTTTAAATCGATTTTCCCGAAAACATTTTTTTCGATGTTCGTGGACATCAGAACTCCAAATCCACTGAACCGATCCTTTTGAAGATTTTAACATTACTTCTTCACATAATTCTGCAGGTAATCACAAAGTTTTTTTTTATATTTTGTAATACCAAATTAACCGCGATTTTTTTAGGGTTGTTCACTTTAAAGTGCTCAAAAAAGAATAAAAAAATAAATATAAAGTATCAAATTAAAGGGAATGCAAAAAATTATTGATTTATACATTTTTTTTTTATTAAATACAAACCAACTAAACACTCCTGGAAAATACTAGAAAACCCACTTGATTTTTTGTGAATTTCCCCACAGACCACTAAAACTTAAAAACAGTAGAGTCAATTTCCGCTCAACGTTCATGACTTTTTGTTGGCCGAAACCGCTAGAATGCCTTGCAAATTGAGTTCCTGTTATAAGGGGGATTCCGTGACCAGCCCCATTGTTTCCCTCGATTCATGATTCCATTTTTCGCAGGGGTGGCGGTGACAATGTAGTTCAAGGGGGCTCGATGCGAATCAACTGGGGTCCGGGGGGCATTGTGCAAAGTCAGCGCACGACGCCGTTTTACAATTTAGCCGGGACATGACTGCTTTGTCTTCCTGGCACCAACGGGCATATATTCCCGCCGAAAAACGGAACACCAGACCCACAATCAACCACCAACGGTCCTAAGTATACAGAGCGCATTATGACTTAAAGTGCATGCAAATATTACGCATACGACGCGTTGTTAATTTGGCAAACATTAAAGTCAAAAGGGAAGGAAACCGAATGAGGCTGTTCTGAATAAATTTTACAAATTCTAAGCCTATTAGAAAATTGTATTTTAATTTTATATTATTTCTTATTAACACATACATTTTTTTCTTGCTAAAATTGTTTAAAATATCTTGAACAAATCAAGAAGCTCCTATTAAATTGATTACCATTTAATTTTACATGTAATTTTACTTTGCCGATATTAAATTTGAAAAATCACTGAACTGTAAAATACAGGGATCAATTGTGACACACAAACGTTTAAAAAAAATGTCATTTAATTGTCGTGGACGTAACGAAAGCCGGCGGTAATTGAATTAATTGAATAAACCATGCCTTCTGCATTTAAATTAAATTTGCAAAAATCAAGTTTGATTTTTTGTTTTTGTCTGCGAAGCATTCGCACTCTAGTAATTATGACTATTAACGAGGGAAGTCAGCAGAGCTGTTCAGTTGAATACCTCCACTCGACCCCCAAAGTTGAACTTGTGTTGTATGGCTTAATGCCTGGCTTGTCCTAATTAAATTACGCAAAACCATATCGCAGCTGGGGTAGTTCTTGTTATTTTTTATATAATTAAATAATTCATTGGTTGGCAGAGTTTTGTGACTGGCTTTTGCCTGTATTGCGGGAATAAAGTTTCTTTCGCTGTCGATATCAATATCGGAAAGCTGCTTCAGCTTCATCGGTTGTCAAGGTCCACCATTGGTACTGGTACTGTTATTGGTATTGGTGGCCCACCTCCGGTTGTCCTGGCAAAAGTCATTTCATTTCAGTTCGCTTCATTTCTGCTAGTATTTTCTATCTCCCCCGGGGGGTCATGCTCGCGATGGAGCTTCAATTTGACATTGACTTCGGTTTGGGGCATGGGGAATGGGGCATAAGGCATGTGGCATTTGGATTCGGATACGGATTCGGGGTGTCCTAGACAAATTGAATATCATCGAAGGACCGATGAGACTCCTCCGCCAGCGAGTTAATTAAGTGTGTTTGCGTGTCAGTCCTTGTGTTTTTGTGCGGTGGCCACATATTTATAGACGCGGTCCGCTGCTTGATTAAACAGACCTCCCGAATCGCACTCGGTTTTCTGTATTTTGTGGGTTTCTCTTCTCGCACACTCAGAGTAATTGGAGTGTTAAAATTTGCACTTTATATTATATTTTTTTTTCACAACATTTTTTAAGTTTTGGCTGTTTAAAAACAAGTTGAACATTTTTTTAAGGAAATGACAACTAAGAAAACGTCTTCATTGTGCGCTTTTAAATACCTACAAGTATGAGTTTACAGTTTTTAAAGCACTTGATTTGAATTTTTTTTCAATTTATTATTTTTAACAATTTAGTAACGGAAAGTGCCCATTTATTCTGGGAATTCGGTAAACTTAGTAGCTCAAGTTTCAAAAAATTTGTATTAATTCTTACGAGTGTACTTAGTACTTCATATCACTTTTATGTTTTTATCCCACTGGCTATTATTGATTGGTTGATTTGGTTTAAAAGTTATTTTTTTGAGAATACGTTTGTGAGTCTCGTTTATGTAATAATCATTTTTTCAAAGTAATTCAGAAATTCGTAATTTTTCACCAAGATTTTTCTGAAAGTACTGAAGAAATGGCAAAGTCGAATGAAAAGGCTTCAGTAAGACTGTCTTTTGCTTATTCAACTGACAAATTTCATTTGTATTGATTAGTCAGCTCCAGTTTGTGTGGGATTCTTGCCTCCTTGGGTTACACCGAATCGACTTGTCGTGGCCTGGGTATAGAGAGCCGAACCCAGCCACCTCGGGCTCAGAGTCAAAGTCTATTTTACATTTCAAAGTGTCAGACGCCATTAGAATTGCCGAGATCTGTTCCTTTTGCCGCCGGAGGAGGGGATGTGCCCTGCATGTCTATTAAATTCCAGGCGGCAGACAGTGCGTGAGAAAAGTGCTCGCCCACCCCTCAACGTCCCGCGTTCATTTCCGCATGAGACAGGGCGACAAGATTCCTATCACGCTGCGTATTATTATTGTTTTACTAATGTTGTTCGAAGTCCTTCGTCTTGGCCCCATTTATAAGTTATCGCACACTGAATTCGGCATTTACGCACTCGCCATATTTGCATAGCCATCGATTTAGGTTGCCAAATTTTGACTTTCGCTAATTAAAATTGAAATCGCATCGTTTGAGTGATGGGGATTGGAGCTCGAGAACAATTACCATTAATAATTAATGGCAATCTCAGGGTTTGAGTGACATGCGTCACTTCATCGATGTGCTGTGGTAATGAATGACTTACTGAGGCATTGCTATGCAGCGGATGCGCCAGGAAATAATATACTCTACTAAGTTATGAGTGGGAAAATGCAGCCATCAAAATATATACGAAATAATAAATAAACTTAATTTTAACCTTTACTTCACTTAATAAGTTTTCTAAGTGTAAATTCTAGTTTTAGCTTTAGCTTTGGAAATATGTTTTTTTATAGAATGCTTTATATCTTGGCATGGAAGTTTTTGCAAAGAAAACTCATCTTTAAAACTTTTAACTTTAACTTATTTATTTTAATTATATTTTCTTACTACATTTCTCTTCTCGCATTCTGTTTAAAAGAAATCAAAAACAATTTCTGTTTTAACCAACATAATTAAATTCTGACCTGAATTTTGACCTTTTGTGTTCAGCCACCTCAGAGTCAAGTGGCTGGTTCGCAGCCACCATTCAAATCGCACCTTTAATTAAGGCCAGAATGCAATTCGAAAGCGGCCTAGTGTAAGCCATTGCCTATTTGTCAGATATGCCAATTGTCAGTTGTGGAGCCTCTTTGCACAGTCATTATGTCGGCCGATTTCTAATGGAGATCCCATATCCCCGAATTCCGCTGCCATCCCCATTCCCATAGCCCATATTCATTCCGATGGCAAAACCAAATCAGATTCAGTTGTCAAACAGTCAGCGCAGTCAATGCAAATTATGTTTACATATGCAAAACGAGTTTGTCATATACGCAGGCACTCTTCATATATAGTATAATTATACACATGGTCGGCCAATGCATGTTAAGTCGTGTGTAAGCCGCTCGAATTTACACTGTTCCGGTAAATTATTTAACAATCGACCCGAGCCCACTTCCCTGAATGGATTCTTTAAAGGAGTGCAAATGATTGTTGAAACATTTTCCGCTGACCCGAAAAAAAAAACAATGCCAAAGCGTCACAGGCAGATTTGATTTCACATGTATCTGCACATATTTTATCCACAGCTGTCTACAAAATAATAGCAGTAGTTCTCTACTTTTTTTCCCGTTTTTTTGTTTAACCAGACCATTTTTAAAATATGACTAAAATGATTAACATATAAAACAGGGGAGTTTAATGTTAGGTTGAGGATTCAATTTCACACAACAACTTTTTTGTGTTTTCAGAACTATCAACTTTAAAGTGGACTACCAAAATATAATTTATAATATGTGATTTCTTAAAGATGCATATTTTATTGATAATTCAGAATAGTCCTTTAGATACGTACATTGAAATTACTTCAAGTCTAATAATAGCTTACACCTCAACGCATTTTCCTCATAACTACGTTGGAATATTCAGAATCTCTTCATATTTTTCGTGGTAATTATAAATTATAAAATATTTTGTTTAGACTTTTTCTAAAAAACATGCAAATATAATACTACCCCCTAGTATTTCGTACTCTGCTGTTGGTATTTGTGTGTTGCAATTCGTTTAGCGTGCATCTGAAATGCATTTGAATAGTTTTTTGGCAACATATCTAATGGAACCAAACAAAAAGAGTGGATATATGTGTGGAAATAAATTCTTGCTGTCCTGCGGTGGCCACATTTAGGAGACTATTCTAAAGGGGTTTAAAGTGGTGTTGTGGTGGGTAGTTCAAGCACACAACGAGCGACAGAGACAGACAGAGAGAGAGAGAGAGAGAGAGAGAGAGACATAGAGAAAGAGAGAGAGAGAGAGAGAGAGAGCGGCAGGCGGGGTAGTGGGTGGGTGGATTTTATTGGGTGGTTTCTGGGTGGTGGCAGTATTTTATGGAGGGGCACGCGCGAGCACAGACTAAAGTTTCACTGGGGGGCAGGCGAAAAAAAAAGGCGTAAAAGTTGGCAATACTTACGCGTATTATCTTCTGATCACGTATTATCTTGCGTATGCAATTGACGATGAACGTAATGACCATTCCGCCGAGTATCAGGCCAAACACAATCACGATGATGACCACATGCTCCGATTGGCCGGCTGCCTCGCCCTGCAAAAAGACACAGAATCAGTCGGAGGAGTCGGTTTAATTGCCATTTTAATTGCATTATCGAATTACCAAGCCGTTTGCAAAGTATCGTACTCGGGCTTGGGCTCGGATCTAAATAATCAAAGTGTGGCCTTCCCTTCGCCACTTAATTGAGTGTTCGTGCACAATACCAATCGCCAACTAATTACTATTGGCTGTTGCAGGAAGCATTTAACGTGAAATTAGCTTAGACAATCAGTTTTGATTTGATTAAGCCTTCTTCTTTTAATTCTAATCATTTAAAAACTGTATAAAAATTACTCTATAAGAAAATTAATTAAATTAAATATTCAAGCCCTCTTACAAAAGAAATTTATTAATTTATAAAGATATATATGTTGTGACTAACGCTTAAACTATGAGTTCTTAACCTGCGGCGCTTGGCTATTAACTCTCAATAAATAAATATATAATTAATTAGACAAAAAAAAACATTAAATAAAATTCCATAGAATTAATTGGCCAAATAAATTTAAATTAATTGGTTCAACCCACATTTACCACCTGTTGAGCTCAACATTCTGACTTAAAATATACCAGATTTTTATGAGTATCTTTGGCCATTATTAGCCGCCTTCAGATGGCCTTTCTGTCGTCATAAATTATACGCGCCCAGTAAACACAGCATAGAGATTGGCCCAATTTTAATGTCGGCCAATTAAATAAACATAACGTGTGCATGCGCTTGATTGAGCTTTGGATTGAAGCCTGCCTACACACACACACACACACACACACACACATTCATTTAATATCGTTTGAGCAAATTAGAAACCATAAACCGAAACCAGCCAATTGCACATCGAAATCAAAAAAACTACAAATTCAAATTCGAATACTGGTCAATGCAAATGGCCTCAAATGGGCCTCAATCGCAATTACATATAAAGTTACGAATAATTATGGAAGCATTTGGCAAACCCAAATATCAATTCACTTTAATTGGCAAGATATTGAACGGCCTGCAAAATGAAATCTGCCCATGTGGCGCGAAAATTAAATCGAGACATTTAGCCAAAATTAAATAATATAGTTTGAATAAATGTGTTTGCTTTGGCCAGCCGAAATTGCAATAATTATTAAAAAGGTTTATTCAAGGGCTGTGTTTTCTAATGGAGTGCTTATGTTGGTTCTCTGATTGACAATTTATGGATTTTCAGTTTGATACTCTTTTTTGAACTGGCACAAAAGTGATTGTAAGGGCCTTAATTAAATAGTTCCTAACATTTATATAATGAGACTTCTTAGGAGAATTATATTTATTTTAACAGATTTTATATGCCTATAAAATTCAGTTTAATGATGTTTTATTATTCGCTCGTTGGCTTTTTTGTAGAAATCTCACTTGTATTGAGTTAGTTTTGTTATTAGCCCTCACAAATTTATTTGTCAATGAGCTTTAGGTTTATGTATTTATTGATTCGAATAATGAACGCACAAAATCAAATATTTACAAATATAATTAGGTTTAATGATGAATTTATTGTAAAGTGAAAAGCGAAAACAATACGATAAAATGGGTTTAAAACGAGTTTAGACTCTATCATGCATGTTTCCAGCTATTATATTAATAGATTGAAATAAATTGTAAAAGTTTTAAAAAGGTTTTATTGCTGTTTTTTTTCTTTATGTTACTAATCAGGTTCATACTCTGGCCATTGTGAGTAAACAATTTGTAATGCATGTAATTCCTGAATACCATTGGAGTAGAGATTTTTCCCACCCGCTGTGTTTTATGTCCGGCTATTTTTCCAATGGCGTTACAACCTCATTTTGGTGAGTAGAAAGTAGAAAGTGGCAAGTGGAAAGTGGCTTAGATGGCGCTGCATGAATCATTCCCTGTGATGTGTCGGTGGGGCGGGCAACTTAATTCCGCTGACTTTATCAAATCTAATGATCTAATGCGCTGATGTTCAACTTCTGCGCTGCTGGGGGATGCCCTGCAAATAACTGTTATTTACGGCTAACGAACAAGCCCCGAAACGAACAACAACACATACAACAAGGCCTTTCCTGTAACACAAACCTCAAACTTTGCCAAACAAAACTTATTTGACCAACTTTGTTTGTGTGTGCTTGTGCCGGTGTGTGTGTGTGCGTTCGTTAGTGTGTGTGTGTGTGTACGTGAGTATTTTTGGGTGTTGCCATCATCGGCGTGTCGAGCATACTTATAATGAGCGGGGTAAAGGGGAGCTTAGGGGTCAGAGGTCACGGGGTCAGAGGGGTGCCGGTTTGAAGTCGGGGCAAACGAGCACTGGCCTATAATTAGATGCACGTACCAACGGCCCCGTTTCGTGTGCGACTGCACTGAGAGAAAATAGTATATGCTCTGGTGTCCCATAAATCACTTTCAATCGAAAGTTAAGTCTTAGTTTATAAGAAAACCAATTTAAATGCATTTTTTAAAAGTCTTCCTAGCGATTAGTTTAAAAAGCGATAAAAATTACTAAAAGAGTACTGAATATCAAACTCTTGTATTACTTAACTTAATAACTTAACTAGAAGTGTAGTATTTTACTGAAAAATAATTGCTAATATAATGTTATATGTTTTGGTAAATGTTGTAGATCTCTAAAAGAGCCCTGAATATTTAACTTTTAATAATTTAACTAGAAATGTTATATTTTAATAAAAAAATAATTGTAATATACTGTACTGGTAAAACCAGTTAAGATGTTCATACTTAGGCGTTTCTCTGCATAGGCGTGTCACTTACCGTACAGCCCTCCTCGTCCCATCGAAATTTACAATTGTCTAGCTGATTACATTTTAAATCCTTTGATATGCAGGTCGCGTCCTCGCAATCGTACTCGTCCTCGGTGCAGGCTGCCACAAAAAAAAAAAAAAATAATAAAAATGGAAGGGAGAGGAACATTTGAGAGTTAGAGAAAGTTGTACAAAAATTTGGCATAAAATGGCACTTAAAGTGAGAGGACGAGACAAGCGACTAATATTGCTAAAATGGCTAAAACGCCAATCAAAGCACAAATCGCACAGTGGAATAAACAATTGAATTCAATTGAAAGTGCTCTCCACTGGAGATGAGTGGAAATCGGATGCATAAAATTTATATTGTCATTCGAACGCCATTCAGCAGACAAATCAATATGGTTTTTATTGACATGGCATGGCGATTGAGTTTGGGAGCAATATTTTGCCGGCGATTGATATTAATTTGAAAATATGACCACATATTGTAAAGAAAATATTGGGTTTACATTTTATATTTCAAGTAGTTGTAGTAGAGACAAATAAAATGGAAGTCAAAATATGATATGATATGTTTTTTACTTTTTAGTTTAAGCAATACTGTTTAATCGATTTTATTTATTTTATACAATTAACTTTCGATATATTAATCACATCTTTAATCCTTTTAAAAACCCTTAAATTTAAAAGCAAACCTTTTAATATGCTGTTTTATTGAATACTATAAAATTTAGCTTTGAATTCGGTTCGTTTTATTTTATCGAATCGAAACGAACCGAAATCGATTCAACATTAAATTGAATGCCAATTCAATTTGACTTAAAGCTTCGATCAATTGTGAACTTTAAATTGATGGACTTTCCACAGTGCAGCCATTGAAAGGCGACGATGGGCGAGACCACAAAGCAAATGCACGTAATCTCCGACATAAATCGCTCAACCAACAACAATAATTGCCGATGCTGGCAGTCGAAGTAGATGGAGCCAAAGGAGCAGGAGCAGGAGCAGTACCAGAAGTAGTAGGAACTGGAGCAGAAGGAGCTGGTGTCGGAGGTCCTGGAGACTTGGATTCGGATTCGGATTCGGTTTCGGGGCCCCACTTTGGCTGCCTTAAAGTAAACAATGCTGGCCCGGGGACAAAGGACAATCGTTGAATGACAAAAGAGTGCTTAGCCTTTTGCCGCTGGCAACTGGCGGCAATCACGCAGGACCTCCGCCTCCTGCTTTTCCTTTGGACATTCAGACATTTGGGAAGACAGACAGACAGACAGGCAGACAGACAAACAGACAGACAGACAGATGGGATATGGTGGCTGGTGGAGATAGTTGGTTAGACAAGCGACTCCTTCTCCTGCCCATTTGGCAGTCGATGAAACCTCGCCGGGATTCGGGGCCAGCTTAGCACCGGATTGCCCCAGGATTTCGAGCATGCCTTTGTACTTTGCGCCCCGGCCATTTGTTGCCAATTCGAGGGATTTGCCACCGCCATCAAAGGGCCCTCAACTTGACTTGAAATCGGGCAAAAGAATCGGGCAGAATTGGACTTACCAGCTCCTCGGTCTCGAAACGCCGTGTACAGAATGCCGAATGTCGAGTTAATCGCGATTTGATCTGCGTAAAAGCGCAAGTGCAGGATGTTTGACTCCGCCGTAATACTCTCGCCCGCCGAACCGCAAAAGTTCTTAACCCTGCAACGGAAATTTGGGTATGTAAGTTGTAGCCAGGGTGATAATATGGTAGAAATGCTATTAGTAAAGCCATCTGAAAGGGAATGGCTTATTAGTTTGGTTACCAACTACAAATGAGACATATCATCATGATATTGTTTTTTTTAGTAATGAGTTACTTATTCTAGTGAACAACATTTCTTAATTGTTATAAATGAAACAGAATAAACCAAAAGTGACGATACATTAAATATCGATCATAACTTATTTTAGAATAACCTATACCTATAGAATAACAATCATAAATAAGCTGCAAAATGGACAACGATAAATATTTTGTTGAAATCACATTAGTATCGGTTAGATGACTGGGTAATTAATTATCCACTGATTGATATAATCTATTGCAGCAAAGCCTATTACATTGCCAAAACATTTTGCCACAAAATGAAGCCTTAACTTGCAGTCAACGAGTCTGCCTTTCGTTAAATATTTGGCCATCGATAGCACACACATAATCGATAAATAAATAATTTATAATATGGCTTAAATAATGACGTTCACTGAATATTGTATTTATGTTCATTTGGTGCTGTCTGTGGCTCCGGGTATATTTTCTTTACGGCAGCATTTCAACGCATTTTACGCCGGCTGGCATTTTCTCGGAAAATCTGATTGTGGAAAGGCGTTTCGGTTCGGTTCGGGCGTTGCGTGTGGCCACCCGTCGTGTGCGATAAATTGTTACGAAAAATGAATTTAAATGAAAGTGACAAAGGCATTAAATCAATGGCTAAAAAGACAGGGGTGTGCGGCCACCCACAGAATTTACCATTTACCATTTGCCATTTTCCATTTTCCAAGAGCGGAAAACGCCAGTCAGTCAGTCAGTCAATCAATTTGAGTGTTGTCCCGAGCAGCGCGGCAATAGCAACAAGTGGAAATGTATTGGCGCGTTAAAAGCGGATGTCAATGCGTGTCGAAGATGCCGTGGTGGCGAGTCCTTCGGTCCTTCAGTTCTACACTCAGTCAGTCAGTCAACCGGGAGATGACGAAATACTCTCAGTGGTACTCGTACTTGTATCACCGGGGAAAAGTACGAAGGAGATTGGTTGTGCGAGTCAAAGGCGACACCACTTCCGCTCGCGTACAATTTACTTTTGGCCGGTAATAAATTGAAAATTTGCTTTGGCCCAGGACGCGGGCTTTGATCTCGCGTTTTCGGCAATGCGGAAATTGGTTTGCGGCATTGCGTATACGCTAGCCGACATTGCGTATACGCCAGCGACCGGCTGCATTCAACGGCCCCGCGATGTCAATTTCATCCGCGCGCTGCGGCGTTCGACGAAATGTCATTAAGCCGCGCGTATCGGGAGTACTCACCTCAATGGCATCACCGTCTGCTCGGGGAAAATGTCCAAAAGTTGGTCTCGCAATCGTTCGGCTTGCTCAGCTTGAAGTCCAGAAATTTGAGAAATATCTTAAAGAAGAAGAGCAACAGAGAAATCATTACTTACCGGCTGAATGAGCTGCACTACAAACTCTTTTAAATTGATTACAAAGAACAAAAATCTGAAACAAACACCTTAAAAGGAAGTAGGGTTTGAAAATCATTTATAATCGTTTCTAAAAGTATGGAACAATATATATAGAATTCCAAATTTCCAAAAAATACTACTAAAGACGAAGTTATTTATTTTTTGAAAGCATACTTTTGAACACCTTTAAAATTATTTCTGTCCCAAGTTTGTTTTACTATAGTGTTTTAGAAATATGATTTCGAATACAATTAAGGTCCCACAAAATCGACTCTTACCTTCCAGTTTTCCTTGACCTGAATGCGCCAGATGCAGTCTAAGGCGATTTTGTTGCGGATAACCTGCTCCCGGATGTCAGCCGGCACATCCGTGGAGTTGATGAAACCCTCGTAGCCGTCCTTGTCGATGGTGCAGTTGAGATCCGTGCTGGGCGCATCCCGATTCCGGTCCATGTACTCGTAGACGGCACTGAAGCCCGTGTACTCGATGGTCTCGTCCGAGTGGAAGTGCAGCCACAGGTAGCGCTCCTTGGAGGTGATCTCTGGCGGAAAATCGGTGCCGCAGTATTTGCCGATCAGTGTCGAAAAGCCGTACTGGCCATCTCGTATCTGCAAAGATACATGGATTCCGCTCGTTAGTTCAACCAACTGGGTGTAAGCCGAACCCGACCGGCAGTTTGTCTTGGCCTAAACCGCTTTGGCCGGGGCTGCATTCAAATCAGGCTTAAGACTTGCAGCACAGAGACAACATTCAATTAAAACTTGCCATTTTTCGGTGCACTAGCAGTAGCAGTGGCAACGGCAACGACAACGGCCGTAGTATCAAGGAAAAGTCGTAAAGGAAACAAATCGAAAACTTTGCAAGTCCGCCCAAGACCGAGAAAAGCCGAGCAACTAAGCAAGTTTTTGTTTCGCCCCTTTTTTATGCCTTGGCTTCAGTATGCAACAAAAAGTTGGTCTTTTTTTTATGCGCTGACCCTTTCAAGTTGGTTATGCCGGGTTTTGCTACACGGCAAGAAAATAGCACCATAAAATAGTGATCAAATCAAATTTCTTTAGTCTAAGCAATAAAGCGATTACTAACATATTTCAAATTGAAATGGTATAAATGTTTACATACTTCTAGTTGTTTAAAAAAATATATATTTATAAAATGTGAATGTTACTTTTTGCTGTCGAAATGATGTCACTGTGCATTTATCAGCTACCAGTACTTACTTCGAGAAAATCAAATTTGCACTCCTCCTTGGCCTCGATATTAAACGAGTTGCGAAAGTCCAGGCGTATGATTTGTCCCTTTGGCGCTGTAATTAGATGCCGGCATCCGCAGGACAGAAGAGTCGAGAACGGAACAGAACAGAACGGGACAAAGGCAACAGGTTAGTACTATATAGGTATATTTATATATTCCATCATTCCATGGTTGCCATGGCACTTGACCGCACCACCTCTACTTCCACTCCCATTTCCGCCCAGGATGTCAGATCCGTCCAATCCTTCGAGCTTATTTAAAGTCAAATGGCCCCGAGCCGAGAAACTGATTAACAACAGCTCACCTCGGCGATTCTGACTTTTAAGGGATAATGTGGCTAGTTGGACTGCGGTTGGCCGAAACTTTGATGCCCTTTACAAAGTCTTAATGCTAATGGATTTAAAAGAATTTAAACAAATAGCCAGCATTACGTTTATGTCTCCTTTTGATTGGTTTTATTTGCTCTAGAGACGTATGGAGAAATGTGTGGATATTTAAGTGTGTTTAAATTATGAAAAATGTACTTTGCTTGTACTTTATTTTATTCCAAAAAATTGAAAGCATTTTGAGAACTTGCTCAGCTTTTTCTAGCAATTAAAACGCACTTGCAGTTAAAATCAGTTATGTGCACCTTATCTTTCTGAATTATCAAAGCTTACTTAACACCTTTTTGCTTTTATTGGGCACATCATTTGGATATCTAAAACATCCGGCAGTCTAATAAAAATATTTGAGAAAATTTCCGCATCTCAATGATCCAAACATAACTAGACCCTCTTTGGCACAAAGTAAGAGAAAAGTGAAAAGCCCAGGACCCAATCTCGTATCTATGGCCAAAATGATAGCGTCTGGGGACTCATTTAGTGGCCGCATAAAAAGAAGAAGGCATCGAAATGCTGGACACACCTACTCACCCACTCTCCCACTTTCCCAGTCATCCAGTCATTCATTCATT
This sequence comes from Drosophila gunungcola, assembly GCF_025200985.1. NCBI lineage: Eukaryota > Metazoa > Arthropoda > Insecta > Diptera > Drosophilidae > Drosophila > Drosophila gunungcola. The sequence goes on from NW_026453238.1 coordinate 251,411, forward strand.
CACTCATTTATTCACTCACTCACTCACTCACACTCGCATTTGGGGCCATACATATTCAGCCAGCGAATCCTCGGCATGAATCAATGGCGATGGGCTGGCTGTGGCTGTGGCATTTCAAAACACATTTTCCCCTGGCTTTTCTCAAATGGAACCTTTGTGGCCAATGTGGCATAACAACACACACCAGACTTACACACAAGCAATTGCCAGGGCGTTAAGACCCACACACACACATACCCACACACATTACATAATGGAGATGGACAAGTAATGAAAGCTGGAATCACAGACAGACGAAGAAAGAGAACTTGAAAGGGAATAGAATTCCACATTGATTGGCCTTGAAAAAAGAAAGGGACATCACACACACATTTGGGGCTGTATACGTAACATTATCAAATTACAAAGCCCCCAGGCAATTGAAAAATTTTGGCACTGCACTTGCAGTCCCTTTCCAGTCCCATAGTTAAAGGCTAATTACTGAGCCCGGCTGCCCAAACTGTCCAAATCTGGCCAATTGATGACTGTCATACCGGCTGCACAAAAATGGGCCTTCTCATAATTACACATCGAACACAGAATTATTAGCCGCTTTCATACCTTTTCGGACAGAGATTGCAGAAAATTGAGATAAAAGCCCCCATATCAGGTGAATAATTTTCGGAAACATTGTTTGCATTGTTTGCTATTTGAAAATTAAAAAAAATTGCGCATACGACACCGTAGCCACAGGCTGAAATGCTTTCACCGAACTGAGTGTTGAAACCTAAAAAAAGACCACTAATAATCCGCTTTTAAATATTCTTTTGGTAAAGTTAGTTAAGCGTTTAAACAATTTTAAAATGTTATCAAAATCGCCTTTACCATACAGCTCCCTGATTTTTTCTCGAATAACTCTGAACTTTCGAATCCCCGACCGCAGGAGTTTTATGCCCGCAATTCCTTACGGCATTTGTGTGCCCTGCGGGACGCCCATCTTGGCCATAAAGCGAACCTCAGCTGGCTGCCTTTGTTGGCCCGCTTAGTCCAACATTAACTTGGAGTGGCACACACATTGATATGCAAATAAGCCGATGCCCCCCTCAAGAACTCGCACTCAGTACCCGTACTCGTACCAAGAACACAGTAAGGGCTACATATGCTGGGGCATATTCGTAGATACAGATACTGGAACCGCTGATGCGTGCTTATGGAAAGTCAATCATTCGCTTTCAGGTTTTATCTGTCAGCTCTTGACTTTTGCAGTGACATTATTTTGTCTTAACTGACAAATGATTTGGCCTCCAAGCGACTTTAGATAAGCATTGGAGTTGACTGTGAGTTTCCCAGTTTGCCAGTTGCGGTGGCGAAGGCACTGAAGCGAGTGCAGCTCAAATATGATGACAACCCGGCGACCCAAGCTGGCTACCCGGAATCTGAATCAGAATCTGAATCTAGAGACCCACCCAGAATCCCCAATCGAGGGATCGCATTATGGTGCCCGGGGAAATGGGAATGGAATGCGTGGAGCCAACGCGCTAACGCTTTTAAATGGGCCACACAAAACGGCCCTGCCATGTGGAATCTGTGTGGAGCATCTTACGCATCAGCGCCATCTAATGCCTCCGGTTCACTGGTTCACTCTTCACTCTTCACAGTTCCCCTTCTCCACTCCCGATCTCAATCCCCTTCCCGACTGACTCACTGACTGACTGACTCACTGACTGACTGACATCTGGTAATGTCAACAGCAGTGGCAGTCAAGACTTTGCCAAAGACTTTGCAATTATTTGCAGTAGCTGGCTGCTCGTCGCCAAGTGCTTGCCATATAAACTTTTACGAGGCCTGCACTCCACTCCACTTACACTCAAAGAGAACGGGGTCTCAAGGAGCCAATATTTTCATCTTACACCGATTTAGCTTATACGTACGGCTTATTTTTTATCTATCTTTGACTTTATGTTATTTCTGATGCTAAACAGTTAAAGAAAGTATTTTATTTTAAATTTATGGTACTAAAAATTCACTTAATAACCATTGATAATTTTGATATATTCACACAAACAATTTTCCCAAGACTTTAATTAAATCAAAAGCCTATCTCTTAATTCGATAAACACTCATATATACTCTTTAATGTTATCCCGTAAAATATTTATTTTCAAGGATATGTAACTCCGAAAATCGGAAAATTGACCCCTGCTCCCATTTCTCTCAGTGCACACTCACTCTCACACTCGTTAAAAAGGAAGTCGGCTGCCAATTGGCTTCCATCAAAGTTCGTATTATCTTTGTAACTGTGGAATACAGATACAGATAATGCCAATGATACTGCTGGATTTTGCCCGACTGATTGTTAATTGCTTAGCCGTAGATAATCCACAGGAATGAGTTTCTGTGACTGTCATGAATACTATACAACCTGCAATTAGTTGGCGGCCTGAATCATTGTCATGCCTGAAAAAATATCCTACTTTAATAAACATTACCTTAAGGCGCCTATGAATTATAAATGACATGGACTTGTCGGGCTCTGAATATGTATTATTTATTATTTTTAACGGCAATCGCCGTGATTGTCATGTATTTAAACAATGAGGCTTATATTTTCATTTTTGTTTGAATCATTAGGTGTTTAGATTTTGAAATTTAAGAGCCCATAACCATAGACAACTCTGATACAAAAATGGAATTCAAAATAAATTATTTTATATTTAAATTAAATATCAAATCTTTATATTTAAACCCCAATGGACGGAAAGCAAAGCGAAAATTATTCAAATTCAGTACAAAATGTTTGGATGATCCACGATTATTTTACCATTGATCCATTGATCTTATTTTAAAGTTTATGGCTTTTTAAATTCAATAGAAGATTTTTCGGACAGTTGTTTACGAGGAAAAATTCTGATTTTCACCTGATTTACCCCAATATTTCTAGGAGACCCCATGATTAGGTTCGCCAAATAAACTCACCTGTTATCACCCGGGTGCAGTTGATGTTCTTCGGATAGAGATTGGGATACTCGGGGCTGTACAGCTCGTTCTTGGTGGGATCGCCCTCGACGAACAGCCGACAGCGGTCCACCTGGTCCTCCTCCGCCTGTCGCTCGCTGCGTCCCGCCCTCGGCGGTCGGGAAATGGTCATGGCATGCCGCTCCTCTCCCCAGGCGCCCAGTTCCCCCTCGCCCTCGGCCACATCCTCTTCTCGAAAGGGGCTGGAAAATCCTCTGACCGGCGGGGGCGTGACAGGGGTAAAGTTCAATGGGCGGTCGCCGGGCGGTATTGTCAGCGTTTCTACGGTTGACGTCGAACGATTGGCGATTAGCTCACTGCCGGCAGAAGCTGCAAGGAAATGAAAGGGAAATGGGAAACTCCTGAGTATGCAGTTTGAGTGGCTATATATACAGATATTTCTATATGCGCACACAGTCATTTTCGGGCGGTGGCAGCATTACATTTTAGTATGATAATAATAATCATGAGCATTAAAATTTATGCGGGGGCGGACTTGTTTTTCGTTAAGTTTTTTTTCATAATAATGCGCATAACTTTTCGCAAGGCAAAAAACTAAAAAGGAGGAAAAAGCACAAAAACGGAGCACAGTAAAGCATATATTTATAAAAGTGAATATATGCCGGGACGCTGTACCTGTTCATTTTTACATATGTGTTTGTATTCAGAGAAGTCGATGCTTTCCCGTATTCACTTTTGCAAGTCAATTTTCGATTTTGGTTTAAAAAATATTAATTCTTTAAGTCACTAAAAAATAGGCAGTGGGAAATTAAATATTCGTGTTTTTTATAAGAATATTTAAAAAAAAAAATGTTGTGTGTTAAATTCAAAAAAAGTCAAAGAAATGTCAATTTTTTAAACGCCAAATATAAAATAATAAAATCACAGCTATTTTGATTAAAACTCCAAAGTAAGAAAAACCGAGAGCCCAATAGTTGGCAACTTTAAAAGGCCACACCGCCAGTAAGTATGCAACGCATATTTTTTATTAAAGCTTCCACTTGCTACTTTCCCTCGCTTTCTGCCGCCCTCTCGCCCACTCCCGCTATTTTTCTGTTTGAGCAACTGTGACTGTAACTGCAGCTGGAACAGTAACTGTAACTGTGACTGTAACGGCAACAGTAACTGAAACTGCACCTAAATAACAATCGTTAAGCCCATGCAAAGTAGCCCAAAGCACCGCACAAACACATCGCATGTTTCGCTGTGTGGGCGAGTATCAGTGTGTGTGTTCACAGGGCATTGGCACAGCCAACAAAGACTTCGTCCATAACCACCGACGAACCTCAGATGCCCTCGATGCACAAAGAAAGGTGGTTTTGAAATCAATTACAAAGGTGTCCAAAAGTATGCAACAATAATGTTTGAGTCCGTAAGCCCAAAGAATTCATTTTTTTTACTGCATACTTTTGACAGATTTATAATAGATTTCTTGATCAAAGTGGATGTATTTAGTACACATCACTATAGTAGATAATTATTGTTATTATTCCTATAAAAATTAAACGTTACCCTTAACACTCCATTGTCAAAAATCATTGTATGGCCTCCTGAATTAAAAGCAATTAGCTTAATTTTGGTTTCTGGCAGTAAATAGCCAGTGGTTTCGATAGTGGCCAAAATACCGCAACTGATTGGTTAACACATTCATTAGCGTAAATCAGTAAGTAAATTCAATTGGTACTCACTTAGTTTGAAGTGATATCACTAAGTGCACATTAATTTAGTAATTGTTTGGAATTGTGTTTCAATGAAAATTGAATAAATAATTTAAATGCGTAGGAAAGCAAAACATAAATAAAAATCATACTTAAGTGACTGTTTTTGCATAATTATTTTTAAATACTTAATGAATACAAATAGGTAAATAAAATAGATTAAAATAGAATTAATATGAAAACAATAAAGTACATTTCATAGTAAGAAATTAGTATTCGTTAAATAGTCACTTTTTTCTTCAACAGCTAACGAATCTGCTCATGTCCTGACAGATCTTGAAGATGTCTTGATTAAAAAAAAGGCTCTTCATTTTTGGCGTATTTCTTCATCTATTCGAGACGAGTTTATGGGTCATAGAGTATTTAGTTCAGTTGTAACAGCAATACAAACACGACCTGAGCACACGCACATGAACATTACACACTCTATACTGACACACACACAGACAGAGGCATGAAGGCATGGGAACATGTGAAGTGTTTGCTTCACATTACATGGCTGCTAGTGCCTAATGATGTAGCAACAAATTTAATAAACATATTAAGTGTTGATGTTTTTGTAATCGCACAGGGCAACGCCAGATGTTACTCCACTTCAACCATCTCCATCTGCATCGCGTCTCCCTCCCTCCCTCTTCTCCCCATCTCTCTTCCACTTCCTACTTTTCTCTGTTTGCCTTGCTTTTTTAACACACATGCAGCTTGGCACACGTATAGTATAGGCTTTTATGGCATCCATTTTGCCGTTAGTCAAAAGCTGCTTATTTCCGTTCTGGTTCTGTTTCTGTTTCCGTTTCTGTTTCTGTTTCGGTTTGTGTCTCTGTTGCTGTTTCTGTGTTTGTGCTTCTGATTCTATTTCAGATTCTGCTTCCATGCTCCTGCATTCAAGCAACTATTTGTCACATCAATTAAACGCAATGAACATTAGAATTAATTTAAATGCGAACATTAAACGGATTGCCCTTTAATGAAGCGATTAAACTACACCTTCATTTGGTTTCTCTCGCTCTGCCTCTCATTAATATTGCTATAATTTATGGTTTTAGTTCAGCTTTGTAATTTTTGGAGATTTTTTAAATTGTCATTATTGATTGGGCTGCGGGGTGGGGCTTTCAAATGGATGGGGAATTTCGACAGATTCGGTCCTGCAATGCGATCGAGTTTTATGGGCGTAGTTCCGGCTGCCTTCTGTCGGTTTCAGTTTTGGCCGCAAGTTGAACTTACCAACCATAAACTTTTCAGCGCAAACCCTCGCCAAACACGCCCTTTTTAGTCCTCCACTTTGATACACATAAATAATAAAATATATATAATAAACTAGGCTAGAGAATTTGAGGAATTTATAAATGTTTATCCCTCAAAATATTTCTATAAAATAGTCATGTCTAAATGCAAACAAATAATATTTATATTAATTTTTTGTTGATTTTCAACATTTGTTCAAAATTGTAGATGTTATAACTTAATGAGGTGGAATAATTAAGGTTCAGTTTTCAATAACCTACTGTAGTGATCTATTACAAAAGCTTTGCAGAAAAAAAAAATACAAGTCCAACCTCGGAGATGTTGAAACTACCATAGCTTGTAGTTTTTTCTCTCTCTACATATATCCCCTGCTAAGTCATTGGATCTCAGACTTCATCGCGTTGTTCATTTATATTCATATTTGCATATGTCTGAGTCGGTGCAGCTGTCAGTGGGTCTCAGTGCGAGTGTGGGTATAAAGTATCCCTGCCACGCCCCCCGCCTTACGCCTTTCACCACCGCCCACTTCGATCCGAGTGCCTTGGGCTTGGATTCTGGGATTCCTCGCTGCCCCGCTCGTCGTCCCGTATGTATTTTATTCGTCGACGCAGTTATTTGCTTTAATACACTCAATAGACTTAACACATTTTCCACGCCCCCACCGCCCCCCATCCACCACTCAAACACTCAACCGCCGCCCACTTTCCACCCACTCGGTGTGTGTTTTGTAGTTTTCTGCAATAAATTTTGCATTTTGCTGGCTCTGCCAGGGACACCCACCCAGCCAAAGGAGAAGCTAAAATAAAATAAAAAAATAAATAATATTTCATTGCAAAGACGACTTGTGAATGAGCAGACACAGTGCCTGACAGGGCTTTGAATATTGCCGAAAAATCATTTAAAATAAGCTTGGGATATTGCGAAAAAGAAATAAAAAAGATTGGAGTATTCTCTAAAATATAACTAATTATTTATGCAAGATTCAAAATATGTCAAGTTTGAAAAATAAGGAATGACTATGACACATTTTAAATGTAATCAAGCTTTTAAGAGCTTGCTTCTATAATAAAAGACAGTTTCAAATAACAAATAATTGAATATACCTTGTTAAATATTTAAAAAGTTATACTGATCGCATTAAAATTAATAAATAATTATAACTTATTTATTAATTAGAGCCACTGTGCAGTTTGCTGTTCTGTGGCTTTAATTGCAACTGTGACTGCGATTGTGACTTTGTCTGTGGCTGTGCATATTTATAGTTTTGTATTGTCTGGCAGGCAACCCAGAAATGACTAAAACTGCCTTTTGAGCGCCAGTTGAAAGGGATGTGGGTGGGTTTCTGGAAAAAGTGGTGTTTTGGGCGCAGAATTTCTTCGGCGGGCGAGGAAACTACATCTGCAGTCGAGCAAAAAGTAACTAAGTATATAATAATTTACAGTTTGCATTAAAATTTTTGTCAGCCAAATGGGCCCCAGCGACTGAAAACTCAACCTATTCGAAGCTGCATTCACAAAGTACATAATTTTCTCATGATTTACTAATTGCTGGAAGCTGCCGCTTGTTGCTCTTGACTGCAGCATTTACAATTTACAAATTTCTATTGAATAAATTATACGTGGATCTAACGGGGAAACTGGTTTCTCGCAAAAGTGTTCTCCTAAATCAAAGTAAATACGTACTAATCGCCCATTCCGAGGGAACTATAAAGAGCTTTGAAGTCGGGACAAATACGATAATGTCAATCCATAATTTAGTGGGCAAATATTCAAACATGGAATTCCCTGTGAATAGAAGGGCCCTGGGCTATATTCACAATACTCCACGCGGCTTAAACTGCTTATTAAAGCAAAATAAGCTCAACAATTGTTTGATTTTAAGAAGTGTTTTAATTGCTTGAACTAAATATAAAAAATTAATTGATTGCATTAAATTATTAGCTGCGAAATTAAAATACGAGAACAAACATATATACGAATTATTTACATAAAACAAATACTTTGACAACGAAATGAAATATTTTAAGTTATTCCCTGTCATTTATATCAATGCGTTTTTGACTTAAGCCGTCAAAGACAGCAGCGCACTATAAAAACTTGCCCATAATTAAGGCCACATTAGTTGGCGTTTACCATAGACATTTTAAAACTCCCCTTTTAGCATCTGCTCTTTTTTCCTTTACAGGGGGATTACGACCTATTCATGGCAACGCGCGCCAAGAAGTGGGGAATTGAGTAAGTGTTAATGGGAAGTATGGAGATATAGCCGCTAGTATCGGGATTCTGTGCAAAATTCAGCTTGCCACATTTTCGCATTCCGCAAGACATGGGCGTCGAGTAAAAGGGGGGCGAGGCCAACTAGCAATATGTTACTACTTGTACTGTAATTCGCAATTAACATGGAAAATGTGGCACTAATGGGGAGCAAGCAAGAGCTAGGGAAAGATAGTGTTCACTGCCAATAATAAGTCTTAATAAATTTCAATTCGTTAATTAAAAATTATAATAAGCAAATGCAATATTCTATATACTTATTATATGTATGTATAAATGATTCTTAAAAAAACTTGCAAATTTACCAATGATTAATTTCAATTAAATTTGTTATTTATTTAAACAATCCAGTAAAGCAAAAGAAATTATATATTTTTGTTTAAGCAATGAAAAGCGCTTCATCTGTAATGTTCAGTCGCCCTAAAACACTCATGAAATCATGATGACTCAGAATTTAAATATACATGAAGAGATGTATGAATTTTGCCGGCCGTCTGCAACTACAAAGCATTTGGTGTTTGTTGCAATTTGTAAATGTTTAATGGAAATTATGAAGGGAATAAATGCTAACGAGCGTGTGATTGATGGACCATTTGCGGCCTGCATCTGGCGGAAAGTATCTGCTGGAAGGTGTGCGACTGACAGATACACATGGACCAAGCCGATAATAATTTATAGAAACTTTTCGCACATATGCCATTAATTGTGAGCCGTAAGCGGAAAACATCAACAGCATTATCGGGTAAAAACCACTCGTCGAGCGATGAAGATGGAGTGGATATAGTAACAATAACTAAGACACGCGATGGAGATTGTCTGGGTATTTGTTTTATTTTTATTTATTTTGGCAGGACTCTCATCCTTCGACTTTCGTGGTGCTGCATCTCAAGTTGCCGCTCGTGTTGCAGAATTTCAATTTTGGTCTGGCGCAGCACATAAATAAAATCAGTTTTATTATTTTTCGTGGCGCAAACATCGGGTAGAGATGGCGCGATAGAGCTGCCAACAGGGCGACACATATATCGAAAGTAATTTTCTTTTTTTGGGTAGCAAAGATTTTGCTTTTGCAATAGTGGGCGTGGCAGCCACCTCTGGCAGACGCTGTCGAAAAAGCCACAATACAACCTGAAGTTGCAATTAGCAATAAAACATGGCAACCCGGCAACAAAGGATGCACATCTCGTGTCCGCTGTTAAAATTTATTGTAGTTAGGTAATACCCATCCAAACGCCACTGCCACGCCCCTATTATCTAAGCTCATTACCTCCTGAAAACCAGAAATTGGCAGGAATATCCTGCAAGGTAGTTCAGTAAATAAAACTTATAATTCTAATTGTTAGATGGAAATGGGGAGTGAGAAAATGAGTACCATATATACGCTCCAAACCATAATCATCAATAATGCATTATTCAGGAGGCAGCATGGTTTATCCTCTTCTTCCATTCTGCTTTTTGGTTGTTGGCGCTTTTAATTGGGACTTTAAGTACGCTAGGGCATTTTAATAGCCGTTCAATTGAATTCACCATGGCAATTGAATCGTGTCTTAATTATTTGTTAGGTTTAAAAGAATTAAAAAAAAAATTAAGCTACATTTGATGCTTAATTTTAAAGAAATGAAACATCATTTTTGAAATAATCATAACCATAAGCATTTTGTTTTGGAATTTTATACCTCGCTGAACTAGCCATAAAATTTCAAATTGATTGGCATTCACGGTTAGAAATTGTTATTTTAAATCAATTTTCGTCTATTGATAATGTTTTTTCTTATTACAAGCATTTTAAACCTTTCTATTAGCTTGTGATTTTTAGAAAATGTTTTTAAACATTATAAGTCTCCAATACCTGTAAGTATTTATGCTTTACCATTATATAAATTGTACCATTTCGGGAATATATTGATAACCAATCTTTAAATGTAATCGTATTCTTGAGTTTTTATGTGTTTAAGCCATTAAAAATTAAACGAAAGCATTCTACAAATATTGTGCAAAAAAAGGTATATTTTAACAGACAGGCGTGTTTACGCAAGTCTACGTATAAATATATCTATAAGTGTTGATTGCGTTGAAGTTGTTTTACTCAATTTTTTATTAACAAACTGTTTTCACTCTGTTAAGCTTTTGGGCCACCATTTTGTGTTTGTTTTCAGTGAATTTGTACCCATATTTGTCTTTCTCTGTTTACCATTTAATATATTTTTTTTTTTTGCTCGCTTTTAAAGAGATTTTGTGCAATGACTGGGATTTGGTTCCCGTGCCCAGGCAGAAATCGCATCCCCCCATGTAATGCCAATTGAAAACATCAAATTTGTCGAATGCAAACAAAATATCTGCTGCGGTGGCCAAACCGACATAATCCGGCTGGAGTCGGCAGGAACCGGAAGTCGGAGACAATAAGTATGTCAAGCCCAACTAACTGAAGCGGCGACATGCCGCAGATTAATTTGCAACATCCACCGACACGGCAACATGCAGCTCGCTTCCGTTCGTTGGGGGAGGGAGGGATTTCAAAATTGTTAAATTGAAATGAAATGCCCGACAATTGGATTGCGACAGGCAAATTGAGAGCAAGGCTTCTGGCTTCTAGCTCCTGCCACCCGTCCATAGTGCGTATTATCCCACAGAAACTGGCGGATCTTTGGCAAACTTGCGACCCCCGAGCCTTGATGTCGTTTTAATTTTGAGTGAGGGCGCAGAGATTTAAAATTAAATCAGAGTGCGGCTATGTCAGATGATAAAAGGGGATGTTATTTTATGCCATCTCTTCCACAAAACCCCCCCTCAAGCTACAGGGGCGCACGTAGAACCAGAAGCGGAACCAAACGAGAAGTACAGAAGGCAAGGGAAAATGAATAGAAACAAAAACATTATATGTTTCGACTTTTAGATACTTAGTAATCAAAAGGTATGAAAGAAATACAACTTTAAGAACGGACTCCATTTTACGCATAATTTAGTTATTTATTTACTAATTAATATTCACTACTTTTGTATCTATGTAAATATAAGAATAAATAAGTGTCAAATTTGCTTAGAAAAAATAATAAATGTTGCAGTTCATATTTGATTAAATAAATTTCTATTTAACAAAAAGTCAATCAATGTCTTTATATACAAAATTAAAGGTTATTTAATATATTACAATATATAGAAAAAAATTCGTTCTATCAATTGCATTGCATTGCAGGAAATACATTATACCCTTTAGTTTATGAAATACCGGGTATGAAAATTATAGCCAGCGGAATCCGAACACGAACGGAACTCTTTAACCGAGGCATACAAGCGCACCGCCAACCAACCACCGCCCCCTTCACCTCCACCTCGACCCCAAAAAAGCCCCCCCCCCACCTATACTATCACTACAGTGCGTGCTTAGTGGGTGGAATGAAAACGCGAAATGAAAATCTGCAGGCAAACTGTCAATTTGCAGCGAAAATTTGATTAGGGTTGACTGCATTTTCACTCAGATCTGGTCTAGAAAAGGCTGGTTGGTGATGGGTGGGTGAGCACCTGGCAGCGGGAAATCGAGAATGCGAAAAGGAGACAAGGAAAACAATTCATGGAAAACGCTGAAAGTGTTATAAAATGAGGTTATACTAAGATGAATATTTTCTTGCCGAGGTATTTAACAAGAGTTCAGAAAAGCCTCAACAAAACAAGCAACAAATTTAGGATGTAAATACTAAGCTGGTTTCATTAAATTTGAAATTAATTCTACACCCTTTTTCCTTTATTCAGTCAAACCGAATCCATCTGCCTTTTGAAATTCATAACAGGATTTAACAAAATTGATAAATAAAAAGCTTTAGACAGGGATAATAGACGCCAGGATTACCGACAAAAAGAAAACCCTAAAAATATAAGAAATTGATAAGAAAGGTAAGTACAAAGTGAAAAACAGAACCTTCAGCCAAAAGCATGACGAAGTGAAAGACAAGAGCACAACCAATTTAGGTAAAACATGAAAGAACAATTATCAGGAAAAAACAAAAACCATATGAGGTACTTTAAATTATTTTTTAATGTTTTATAATTTAAATAAAATGTATTCTATTATAATAAAACCAATTATATGTGCTTAATTCTTAGAAAGTTCCTTACAAAGTTTACAGTTTGTACAAGTGGTTTATTCCCGCAAAAACTGTTAAGCAAAGTTATGCAAACATTTTTATTCCGCTTGCGAATATATTTTCTGAATATAATTTCGCGCAGTATGTTACCAAGCCACAATGCCAGACATAAGCTCATGGCCCTTTAAAAAGAAATAAAAAGAAATCCGGCAGAGCTCATATCCTGGCTGAAGGGAAAAAAGTAAGGTAGACAACACAGGGCTTAGGGGGGCGGTGGACAACTTTAGGGGCGTGGCTTGGGGGGACAGAGGGACCGAGCATTGTTACCAACTTAGATTAAAAGTGATAGCCAGACAAACGCTCCTAGCAGCGGCTCCAATTGAGAAAGCAATCGCAGCTCGGAAAAAATTGAAGATGCACCAAAAAAAAAAGAAGAAAATGAGAGAGAGAGAGAGAAAAAAGCGTACAGGAACAGGGAATGTTAAGGAAATGGGAATGGTACGAGAAACAAGGGAAAAACAAAAACAAATTTTATAATTGAAATCAGTGTCAAAAGACAGCCAGAGAAGCAGGAACAGGAGCAGCCAGGACAATTGAGGATGGCACTTAAGTCGAATGGCCAAAAAAAAGCAGAAGGCAGCAGTGGGAAACGGCGGAAAAGCCAAGTGCAAGATGCAGAAATTAGAGGCAATACGACCAGAGAAAAATCCCAGAGCAAGAAACGCACACAAATTAGCTAATGTTGAATAACGCCAAAGCTAAAGCCAAAGCCAAAGTCAAAACCAATTCCATTCCCTCAACTTCTTTAAGTTTTGGAACAGAGAACGAAAGCGAGAGCGAGATGGCCAGCAAAGCCCAGTCTCACTTCCTCATTCGAGGGCCAAGGCGTCCACAATTGGGTCAACAAACATTTGGAGCAAATGGCCAAGTGCGACGGGCCGTGACAGGAGCATGAAAAATGCTTTAAACAAACATAGGTTAGATCTCCTTAAATTTGGTTAAGAAAGTGGAAAGAAAAGTGTTGAGACTACCAGCACCTAAGAGTGAGAAATTAGCTGGAGTTAGGATTATTTTAAAAATGCATAACGCATGATTAACAATTACCAGTTTTAAAACCTCATATTAGCTTATTAGCTTCACGAGAAAATCTGTACCACAGCAAATGAAATATTCGTAAGGTTAATTATAAAATGAACTAGACTACTGATCCCGTTTAGTGTGCATTCAAATATAAACAATACACTTATAGTTAAATCAAGCTAAAAGACTTTAATTTATCTACTATAGCATCAGATATTGTTTTTACAAACAATAATGCGATCGATTTACTCATATATTCGCCATCACACACATGTTGCACCAATAAAGCTAATGTCATCAATATAATTTAAAAGAGAAATTGTGAGAAGACATTTTGTTTACTAAAATTGTATGGAAATTGTAGTAAAATTCGCAATGCCTAATGAGTGCAGTGCGGTTAAACAGTTTGAACACTTATCCAACATTGATAAATTAAACAAAGAAAGCGTTTTTATCGCTCCACCATACATCTTCAGCTGATTGAGGGAATGACACAAGCCAGCTTCCAGTTATTCGATGCCAACTAGCAAATTGATTGTCCGTTTGTTTACGGGAAAAGGTGAGACAATTATTTACAAATCCAGCTCCCATTTGTCCAACTCAGTCAATCCCACCTCCCCCCTCCCTCCTGCCAAGATGGCAACTCAAAACGAGCAACTGGCTATTTGTTAGCATTTTGCAGTCATTACGCAATCCCCAGTAGCTGCCCCAGCAGGCAGTCCATAGCCCTTAATTAATGGCCACTTTTGGGAACAGTTGGCAGTTTCTAATTTCAAATAAATAAAAGCAATCCCCACTGGCAGGAGAATACTCAAACCCATGCCCATACTCCCTTTTACATTTTGCAGCCAAACGGACACCTAGAAAATGCTGCCACTCGATTTACCAAAATCAAATGGAAATTCTCCACTCGCCAGCCATTTTTGTTATACCATTTATATACAAATATATATCTCTCACATTTCAATTTGGTTTTGTTTATTTTTTACATTCGAATTTTGATGCAAGCACATTCCGTTGCCGAATATTTCCGCTTGATTGCCACGTGTGGTAAATTCCTCGCCCCGATTAACTTGGGCCTTGTACCCCGGATTTCCCACCCCCATCCGCATCCTTTGTGCCATTTTTCATGTCAAAATTATTCAATTATTGGCGAAGCGAAGTAAAATAACAAAATACTAGAAAAGGCAACGACAATGTAAGAAATTGGAAAGGGTTCGCATAATTTGATGGACTTATGGATTCTCTTTATTGAGTCTTAAACATTAATAAAATTAAAATTAAAAAAAAAAATTTTTTTTGCCAAAATTTTGTATAGGAACTAAGAAAAAAAAAAGAAAATCTTAAGTTCTTGATCACTATTGCAACTTTAATAAAGGGTTAATCTGACAGACATTTTTTATTAGTTTTATCTAAATTATAATGGCATTTTTGTTTGACTTGAAGGAGTATGTTTATTAAATGTGTATCCTTAGTCCACTATCCTGTCAAGTAAATATATACACCCTGTGCTACCCTGGATCCATCGAGCGTGAAGGCAACGATTTGGTTAGGGCTTGTGTGTGTGTGAGCGTGCGAGAGTTGACTTCCGGTCGCCGCCATCTTGTGGGGGTCACATTTTCTGCATGCATTAATTTACAATTACGATAGACTGCCGACAGCTGCCTCCTCCCTTTGATCTGAATCTGAAACTGAATCCCTCGCCTGCGTAACGTAAATTATTATCGTAAACAAAAAAAAATTAGGCAATATTATGTGTCTTCGTCTTTGTCGTTGACCTTTTTGCCCCATGTCTTTGTCCTACTAAACGATTTCGGGTTACAAAAACCGACCCTTGGCATTTTGCAGCTTCACTTACTAAAAGCCGAAAAATGTTCTGTCTACCCGGACAGGTGGTTGAATCTGTCAGCTCGAAGAGACTACAACGACGACTAGCCCTAGCAGGGGCAATTAAATGAATCCCTATCAAAGGATTCCCCATCCTCGTTCCAGTCCAGGAACCACAGGACATCTGGTAAATGCTCGTCCAGTGGCGTCAATCAATTACTTTAGTTGAGAAAACGCATTTGCGGTGACACACAAGGATATTGGGGCGGACAAGGGGGCGTGGCACGGTCTTGAGGTTAGTGTCAATTGGCCAGAGAGACAGTCACTATAATGGCAGGACAATTGAGTGTGTCTTTGTCTAGCTGGAGTTGGGCATATATTTATTGTACAAATTTTACAGGCGGTTTCAAAGCTGATTTATTGTAATTTTAATTAAAAACATTAATTTATCGAGATTTTGAGCTTGCTTTAAAAAAAGACTTTAAACCTTTTCAGCTTTTACTTTGATCGTAGTTTAATAAACGTAATACTCCTATGCAGAATTGTAATTGAAAAGCTGAATTTGAATTTTTAGGCTTTAAAGCTTCTTTTCAAATTAAGCCAATGCTTTAAGAGTTATACTTTTGCTTTTAAAGTTCGAAGTAAAAAATTGTTGTACCTTCCTAATTAAAGTAATAAAGCAATCCCTTTGTATTTTCTAGCATGAAAAGTTTTTTAATTGAGACCACGAAAAGTCGCTGACAAATCGTTGGCAATCGAGAACCATTGAGGTATTTATCGATTTCCCTGGGACTTAAAGTTAAGCTGGCAAACAATCGGCCAATTAAGTGAACTCAACTCGACAAAGGGACATACTTATGCATATCGATAAATAAGAATGCAGGTACAAGCCGACTTAATATGTAAATGGGATTGCATTATGGAGTGTTCTCGTATTTGCGTATTTGAGGCATGTTGACCAACTTGGCCAGCTGCCACAAAATGCGACAAACATAATAAAACAAAGGGATGGGAAATGCCGTGAAATTGCCGTCCCTTTTACACGACCTTGAATGCACATACACTGCAAAATATATGTGTAAAAAGAGGGGAAAAAAAACACAAAAAAGAACCATGTCTGGGCGAAAAGTTTACGACTTGTTTTTGTGCTCGATGCGAAAAATGTGCGAGTTCGAGTCAATTAATTACAGGCAGCCGAACACAAAATTCTACCAAAGCACAAGCACACATATATCATCTTTGTGCGTGGCTTTTTGTAGCATACAATTTGGGGCACACTCACACGCATATAGGCATATGCACACACACACACACACACACATGACCGTACATTTAGGATTCGAGTTTTATGGCCAAATGCGAAAATGTATGCATTCGACTTGTGTGCGAAATTGGTAACACAAAGGGCCGCAAATGCCATATGGCCATATAGATGATGATCCAACCTATCGCCGATATATCTCCCAGTTGCCCAGTGCCTGTGTGAGTGTGTCCGCATAAATAAGCAAACAAATGAACGTCTAATGAGGTCAGAGAACGGGGCAATAGTCTTGTCCCACCCAATAAAAGTAAGTCTCCGCATGTGAGAGATCCTAACTGCCTTACACTGGCCGAAATATGATGATTGCTATTTTAGAAATATTTATAAGTGATTTTAAAAAGTTCTTATTCATGTATAGTTAAATCAACGAAATTTTTATTGAATAATGCGTTTATTTAAACAAATAAATTAAAAAATCTTGTGTGTTGAAAGCATACGAATAACGCATGAGATTTTAAAAGCTTATTAATTTTACAAATGATTTGAAACTTTTTCAACCAAAAATGATCAAAAAGTCATTTTATTTACATTAATGAATAAGCATTACATGTGCAAGTTCTATCATGTTTGTTTAATAAAAAAAAAATAAAATAAATTCATTAATAAATTAGATATAATATTAAAAGATTAAAAAAGATTAAAATTTTTTCTTAGTGCAGTAACGCACTTTAACACCTGTTCCCCGCACTTATGCCGTTGGCTATGTTGTAGCACTTACCGTAAACTGCTTGGCCAACAATTAGCAACATTAGCAGCGAACAGCGTGGGTCGGGGATTAACCTTTGATTTTGTTGCTGTTGCTGGTCGTGTGGCCGCTGCTGTGGTTGTTGTGCGCTGCCAGTGCTTCTTCTTCTTCGCATTTTGTGTAAGGTTTGCCAGCTTTAGTCTTATTGTCTCCGTCTCCCTCTAGCCCGCTGGCGCCCTCTCTTTCTCTCTTTCCGCTCGCAGTAAGAGTCCTCCACACGTAACTGTAAAACATTGTTAAGAAAAAGAACGCCAAGGATAAGTCCAGGATATAGAACATGAACAAGAAACAATATAAGCACAGATATGCGCATTAAAATAGCTGTCGTTGTATGGAACTGAAATTCTGTAAGGACATTCATTTGGGCAAGATAATAATAAGATATTTTTAAATGAACACATAAACTGATCTTCCCAATACAACAATAAAATTATTTGTTGCAATGGGCAATAAAATCCAACTGTTTCTAATTCTTTTTAAGTATTTTAAAACTTTATTTTACATTTTGTATTAAAATTTCTTCAACTTTCATCGTCAATTTTAATATTTCAAATTAAAAATGTAACATTTTCAATATTAAGAAAATCTATTTTATTGATAGACCATTTCATAATTAGTAGTTTATAGAATAATATAAAGTACCGCACAACAAACTTAAAACAAAATATAGACTTAGTGCTATTATCGTGGTCCTGACTATACCAGAAGCAACATAAAGGAAATCCAATTGAAGCGAGTGTAAGACAATTGCTCGAGTTTGTTCAAACAATTTTGCGCTCCTTTCTTCGCGCCAGCAAATGAGTTTTTCCTCAAATTGAGTTTTCGCCGCTGGCGAAATGTCAGCACCAAAATAAATGATAATCCCATCAAGTGTTGGCAAATTGCAGACAAATATATTGCAATTTGTTGGGAATTTGGTGAAGGATTACTAAACACGCTGACGACAGGCAACAAGGGTGTTTGTTTGGAATTTAAAAATGTAATTAATTGGGTGTTGTTTGTTAATGAATTGCTAAACTGTTGTCATAATACTTTTTTTAATTTTAAAGTATTTACACCGTAGAAATGAGTTAAATAATTATAAATATATTAAAAACAACATTTTCTACTCATTCTTGGAGTGCTAAAAAAATTTAGAATTAAAAATAGGAATATATTTGTAGATATTATTATTGATTTTAATGTACTTTTTTTCTTTGTAGAGAGCAGAAAAAATTTCTTAACCCTTAATTTAAGACTTTGAAAATATCCTTCTTGTCGCAAATATTTTCCCTTCTCCTGACATCGTTTGATGAAAGTGAAATCTTGGAAAACATGAGAGGAGGGCACCCTGCACACATCCACATTCTTTTTTCCAATTTTTTCGGGGCCTCCGACTGCACCTGACTGACCCAAATGTGTTGGCAGTTTTTTCTTTCAGCGGGCTCTGCACCCCCTGGAAACCGACCCCTCGCCGCCCCTGTGGCGTCATAAAGCATGACCCAATTGAATTGTTACGCTCGTGCTAATAAAATTTTATGTGCGGCTATTATTAGGCTCTCGTGTCTGTTCGTGTCCTGCGGCACCACAACAAACAATGTCACTTAGGGTCCTACTTGTACACGCAAAATACTTGCAGAGAAAAATAGAGTCCCAAAGTCTTACATTTTTAACTGGCCTTGCCCAGTGTCGATAAAGCTTTAAAAATATATTTCTACTCTTCTCACTTTTCAATGTCAAATTGGCGGTAAATAAATATTAAGATACAATTTAATAGAACAGTACGTATTTATATGTAATTTTGATCTATAAAATATGAGAAATCTCAAGCAAACAAATATCAAAAATCTATATAAAATAAATATTAAACAAAGATCAACATTAAAGGTCAAACAGCCGGGTGATTGTTTTTTTTTCTAGTGTATTTTTATGAGGCTTGAGTATGTACTTTCTTTCTTTTTGCGGTATTATTTTGTCCATGCTACTGTTGAAATTTTATTTTGATACTGTTCTGCTTTTAAGGCGAAACTAATTTGTTTCCTGTATTGATTTTGTTGGGTTGGTTTGCTTGGAATCGCCAGTCGCGACGGCGTCCAAAATTTATGCATAACTTTTCTTTTCTCCGAATCTTTGATATCCAAACGCTTTGATTACACGCCCCGCCACCCATTCGTCCACTTAGCCATTCTTTACCCTCGATTTTGCACTTTATTCTCAGAATGTTTTTCGCATTTTTTGCGCTTCAGTTGTCTTAGGCGATTCCTCGTGGCGTTAAGTACTCAAAAAAGCAGAAAAAAACATGCCTTGTTACAAACGAATGGAATGGCTAGGAAAAATGGGGAAAACTGAGTTCAGGCCACTTGAAAGGGGGAAAAGCGAGGAAAAACATCTGCCCCCCCCCCCCCCCCCCACACAATTTGCATGCAGGCGTCCGCCGGAGACAAAAGGGCGCTAAAATCCCGAACAGGGATCACGGCTAGAAGCGGGACATTGCCCAGGACTTTCATTAGGCCAAATAAAAGGGAAGAAGTGGGCAATTGACGCAAATACTTGGTGGCATTTGTGGGCAAGAAAAGGGCTAAGTTCCAACTGAATTGGCGAAAGGATTTTGCCCGGCAATCGGTGGAATGTTTATTGGGAGCTCTAATTTTCTCAATAAAAGAAACGCAGGGTTTAACGGCCTTTAGTGCTTGAATAATGATATACTCGCATTCTTTTTTTTTATCTAAATAAATACTATTACAGGTGAAATTATTGAAAATTTTGGAAAGGCAAGTGATTTGCTTAATAGCAAAATTGATTTTAAAAAAAATTTTGAAGGTACAAATTTTTAAATATTTAATAAAAAAGCTCTATCTAGAATAAAATGCTATAAAAAATATTTCGTAAGGCTTTTAAAAGTATAATTTAGTGAAATTCATGGACAAATTTAAATACAAAAAATCAACAAATACCAATAATGCGATCTAGAAAATAAGATATAGTTTGTAAATTCCAGCCTCTTGTCTTTTCAATGACAAGATGACAAAAACTTTTGCACCAGTACGGAGCCAAGTCACATATGTATATTCTCATCAATTTGCCATAATTTCTGCCCCCGGAAAACTGCCATAAAGTGTCGTAAAGTGCATTAGAGCGCACTTGGCATAACGCAGCCAACAATAAGGAAACACCAAGGAGCCAGGACAGAGGACTCAGGACTCCGAGACTGACAGGAAAGACCAACAGAAGTCCAAATGTGTGTGTTTGTTTCTGTGTGTGTTTTGCATAAATATTCATGGTGGGTCGGGGGCGTGGTCGGGGGAGGGGGCGCCCACAAGAACTGCGCCAGCGGGGCGACTAACACCTTCTGGCAAAGTAAAAAAAAGAAGAAAAAAATGGCAAATCGGAATGGAAAAAAAAAGGGCAAAAGCAAAATGTGAGGAAAAACACGAGAGGGAAATTCCCCGTTGTCGTTGGCCGTTTTGCCATTCCTGCCCGATTCCCCATACTTTATGCCCATTTCTGATTGTTTATTAGTGCGGCAAAGTCCAACGAGTGGGCCCCCAAAAGGGGGCGTGGGGGCTTGGCCGTTGGGGAAAGGCATTTTTAATGCCTTGGTACATTTATTGGCGTGTTTTACGCGCCATAAACTGAAATTCATAAACATTTTTTATGCACTTACATGTGTAAATGTGTTCGGTTCGCTTTTGGTTTGCTGGAATGCATCCTGAGGGTGGGTGTGTGTAGGGTTAAGGGCTTTGTGGGTTAAGGCATGGGCCGGTGGCAGCACCAAAGGTAACATTCACATATTTTTTGTCGAGGTGTGTGTGTGTGTGTGTGTGTTATCCTGCATTGCGAAAATGCGGCATAAAAATTCATTTTATTGCTTACGTTTTTGTATTGTGTTTGTACCCTGCCTTGGACAGCTGGGCATCTGGGGTTGAGGGGGTCGCCTGTCTTAGGTGCAGTTCGGAATTATATATGAGCACGTAGGAGCAACAGTTTTAAGCACGGTTACAGCTTTGAATTCTAATGGGCATAAACAAAACACAACATCTGAGTACTCCCTGCAACTGTATAAAATTTATAAAACAAAATTTCAAAAGAACATTTTGAATAATATTTTAGATATATACACAAAAATTTGGAAACAAAAAAGTAAATTGAATTTAAAGTAATTGAAATTATAATCAAATGGCAAAAAAGTCCTCTTATATAAGAATAATTAAACATAAGTCAACGAGGTAATAATAAAAAAATAAAATAATTATTTTATCTCTGCAATGGCACCCATTTACAGTCCAGGTCATAAACATTTTTCCCCATCATTGACCCAGAATTGCCGGGTATGATCGAAAGGAACTGGATTATTTAAGCCTTTCCCTAATCGCTTTTCCGGCCCACAGGCAGGACTGCCTTCAGGTTGCCAACTGGTGACAGGCCACTTGCCAAAAATGGCGACAAACCAGAGCGACACATTACGCATACGCACATTACGCATACGCAGCGTGGGTCGCCCTGTAGGGCTCATGCATATGCAAAGGATGCGAATGCGGAAGAGGACGTGGCCGAGAGTGTGTGTGGGTGATACTGATAAGCGCATTAAGGACTCCACTGGCTTTCGCAGGCTATTCGAAATTGGCAGCACACTCGATTTGGCGTGCCATCTGGGGTGATAATTGCGCCCGACCAAAATAGTCGATAAGGTCAAAGGTTGCCGAGTAGTCTAAAGAAATAGCCCAGCAATGGGCAAAGGAAAATTGGCAATAGCCAAAGTTCAGAGGCCGGCACCTGAACACAATTGGAAACGGAGTTATGACCGAGACAAACAAGCCAACACAAAGCGAAAAGTTATAAAAAAAGTTTGCTATTAAGAATTTAAGAAATTTTTTACTTATTGATTTAAGATCTAGTTTTACAGTTTTTTTTTAAATTTATTTGACCTACCTTTGCTCTGGCAACTATTAAACATTTTTAGATCGTTTTATTTTGCATCATAAGAACCATTATAATTACAATATTTATTTACAAAATAAATGCCCTTTGTTTAGATATAGTTTATTTAATAAGTGATTTAGAATACGTATGAGCATAATTACTTAATAATCCAAAAAGTGTATTTTTCAGTGATTAGATTGTCGGGGGAAAACTTTTTTTCCTTTGGAGAGTTTTGCGCCGACTCATGTGCCATGAAAATTGTTTTCATTTCCAATTCCAATTATTATTTTTATGTGCATTCATTGTCTGCGGGCCACGCATGATTTTATAGCCAAACTGCTGAGTCAGCGGTTAGGGGGAAAGCAAAAGAAAAATAGAAACACGCACCAAGTCCACTGTACTTGATTAATTTGAACAAGTTCGAGAGTTTTCCCCCGCTTTCCATCTTCCATCTCAATTACCTACTTTATATTAACAGCCCTGTTTCACTCTTGACTGGCCACCAAAGGCGGCGCCCCATCCCCTGAACCCCTGTTTTGCAGGATGCCATGACTTCATGCCTCGTACGTGTCGCAGAGAGGTCCTGATGACTGGGTCCTTGGAATTGAAACAAATTCGAACATGGCCCTGGCAAAATGGCAAAAACCTGCGTCGTCACATCTACATAAAGTAACAACGGCAACAACAATTACTGCCCATGAAAGCCAAGCGAAGAATCTGTTGACATGCCCATGGAACCGAAATTAAGTGCACTGTGGAGCGAAGCTAATTAACTAATTAACAATTTTGGCTAATTAAAATATTTAAGAAACCAGTCCCAAGAATGATGTTCTCATTTATATTGATGTATAAATCAACCAGATGAAATAATACCGTTTGATTATGTGAAATGAAAGGTGCCACACAACTAAGGGTATAAAGAAAGATTTAATGCCACAACCACTAAAAAGCTACATTTTAAGTATATAAACATAAAATAAAATATTTATGCATCTTAAATGGCATGAATAGTGGAAATAATTATAACCGAGATATTTGGGTTTTTTCATTGCCTTTTAAGACCACTTTTAAATAACTTTTGCATAATAGAGAGATTTGTGTAAGAGAAAATGCCGATGCAACCTGTAAATACATTTTAAAATAAAATATTTTTAGATATATGTTTTAAATCAGATTATAAACTGAGCTATTTACTATTATAATTTCTTTATGTTTCTTTTATTTGCAATAACTTTTGATGTTTATATATAAATTATGTTTTTTAAGAGGATATGCCACAAATGCAATGCAAATAAAAGATTTTTAAAACGAGCTGCCAAGTGAGAGTGTCTGTGTGTTGAAATAATCCGGACTTAGCCAATTAAAAAGCTCACCTTTGAGTAAGTTAAGCCGAGCCAAATCGCCTTAAGTCCCTTCAACAAATGTGTGACACTTTTGCAATTGGCTAGAACCAAAGTTCACCTTGAGTTATTCACGCCCTCGACAGTGTTAAAGTTTTATTTGCTGGTACCTCTTCAGGCACAGGCACTCCTTGACTTTTGGCCCGCACTCGAGGGCTGGGCTCTGCAACCACTGTGCGCTTAAGAGGCGTTGAAATTAGCCCATCGCCCCAATGCCCCAATGCCCCACCACCCAAAAATCACCCAACCACCCACTCGGAGGAAACCCCTCCGCAAATTTTGCGCCGCCATCTTCATCTTCATTGTCGTCCTGTGACGACGACGACGACGACGACTTCGTTGTTCAAGTGGCGCTAGATAAATGCTAAATTCATGTCTGGCGGGCGCCCAACATTATTAGATGGGTGGTTAGGCAATCCCCGCCCACTCCACGGCCTTGGAAACACACGCTTTAGTGCACATTAAGACTTGTTTACGAATTTGCTTCAAACACGAAATTAATTTGTAAAATTTTGAAATTTTCCCAGCCAAATGGCATGGGTATGGTGATGTGGCTGTGGACGTGGACCGTGGACGTGGATGTGGGCCAATGTAGGCACTTTAATTAGTGGCCTGCTCGTCTCCGCTTTCCATCTGCCATCAGGATTGCCCAGGACAACCGACTGATGTTGTTCTCATTTAGCCAGCTTGCAGAAATTCCCAACCTCAAAGGGCCAAAAAGACGACAGCATATTGGCCACGTTTCGCATTCCAGTGTCTTAATCTGATCTCATTTTTTTTTTTTTTTTTTTTTTGGGACAGGTCCTTTTATTTTTTGGCACGCACTGCAGTTTTATCCAATTTGTATTTATAACACAGGCTGGCTGAAGGAGGGACAACGGACAAGGATTTTATGGAATCCTCACAGGCCCGAACCTCAAAATCATGATTGGTTTGATTTCATTAGAGCAAAGATATTCCTGGCATTTCATGTGTCATTTTTTCAATTTTTGGTTTGTCAATCATCGCCGGAAATGCGAGGAGTCGTTCATAAATTTTGCTCGAGATCGGAGACAATCAATTTGCAACTGACAAATGCAATATGATTAAATGAATCAGTTCATATATCAAGCTCCTGTTAGACAGTGTAATAAATATGTCAGGCGCTGTTGTGGCCTGCTTACAAACAGATTTCTGGGTATATATTTTCGTTTCTGTCTGTTGCCTTGGCTCCTGCCGAATTCGTGATTTCCTTCGACGTTGTCTTGCTGTATTTTACTCGACTTTATTTTACTTTATTTTTCCCATTTTAGCCGAAGGGCCTTCGTCGCTTTGATTTGCTGCTCCTCAGCATTTTCTGGCTTGCCACTGACTTAAGCTAAATTTTCTATAAGAAACAGTAACAGCAAACGCCCCGAAAAACAACAACCAAAGCCAGTCAAGTTGTAAAGCTCAAAAGGCAACATCAGGAAGGAATAACGAGTCGGGTGCAAAAGGAGGGCAGAGAGTCTGGCAAAGTTTTAAGGGATTATCTCAATATGTTGAGAACGTTTCCTTTGGAATTATAAGTTTGAAAAATGCACATGCATGAGCACTGACAATCAGCTGAACATGAGTTGAAGCCGTTACAAAATCAAGTATTTGTCAAGACAAAAGAATCTAAAATTACAGCAATTTATTTACAAAATATTAATATTCGTATGTTATAGTAACTCTGCGTTATTTAGCTTATAAAGCCTGGCTAATGGAATATTGTAATAGTATAATTATATGTATAGGTATTGATGACTTTAAAAAGTCTTAATATAATACAGTCCCTTATTTAAGTACATAATAAAATTGCTTAACAAACAAAGCGAATTTATTAATGCAAACTTGACTCTACAAACTGTTCTGTTTTTTTATCGCGTTTCAAAGCTTAACTTACAAAATTATTGAATTGATTAGTCAATCCCTCGGGCGGATATTTAAGTCAAGACCAATTATATTTGCTTTGTGTTAAACAAACATTTTCTCAGAAATATCCGTCATAGCTCAAACAGAAGGAAATGCTCTTTATAAAAGAAATTACGTTTCTGCACACTTGTTTTTGAATGTAGACTTATATATACATACCAGTTTGCCAAACTTTTTGCTTATTATGCTTGGCATAAAGAATTCGTATTTTTATGTATGGGCTGGAAATGCTTGCATACATGTTGATATTACATATATACAATTGAACGGGTAGTATAAAATATGCTACAGTTGTGGGAAATACTTTAGAATCTTTATCTATTTTTTTACTTGACTTAGAAATTTTCAAATACTCGGTATCTTTTTTAATTACGATTATGTATTCTGTCAGTCTGGAATTATTTTTCTGACTATTTTTCTGTAAAATAAAACACAAAAAACGAAAGAAATTCCAAAAATACATATATTTAAAGAAACGAATAGTTACCGAATTACCTAAAACTATTCCATGAGTTATTTCAAATGGATACGTTTACATCTATTTGCAAACAATAATAGATATAATAATCTTCTATGTTGCAATAGTGTCAAACATTAATATTTAACGACTTATATCTTACATAGAATTTTGCATAAAAAGACCATTTATGTGCATTACCAGGTTTAATAAAAGCTGCTATTATCTGTACCTCTGCTGTATATATACAGCTTTGTCATTGCCATTTTGGTGGCTTAGCGCTCTTGGTTCGAGTTTTTGGCTAATTCAGGCGTCTTGGCACGCCGAATGCTTCATTAAAACCAAAATAATGCGGAAAAGGGGAACTTGGGATGAAGAGATCTGGTTTTTTATTGGTGGGGGGGATAGAGTCTTTAAAGCCTCGCCAGACATTTATCAACTGATAGCCAAGTTCTGCGTGTGCCAAGCATAAAAACTAACTTTTAGCTACTTAAAGTGAACTTAAAAACATGAAACAACTCCCTAGTGTGCTCCTTTCCCCAACGCAGCGAAAAAGGCGACAGGACGCGAAAGAGACGGAAGATGGGGTGGCGAAAAAGACAGCACTAGTGGCATGGGGACTGTTTTTGGGCGGCAAAGTTTCAGTTTGAGTAAATACAAGCAGCAGACAGATACATACACCAGAAAAAATTTAATTGATTTGGTTACAGTTTCACACGTTGAAATGTTTAAAGAGGTTACCTTGAATTGAATTTGCTCTAGGATTAAACAACATTTTAAATCAATAAATAATTTTGTAAATTATGTACGTCAATTCAATTCTAAAATCATCTTTTTTTTAAGCATACTTAATTTGTATATAATTTATTAAGAGGCGAGAAATAAAGTGATATAGATAGAGCAAGTACAAATTCTATGACATTGCAAATGCAAATAAGCCAAAAATGTGTCTGTTACTAAAAACTTATTTTTTGAATGTAAGGAGTTGCAAGACCAGTTCCCCAGTGAAAGGAAAGAGTGAGTAAAAAAAAGTACTGGAAATGGTGTTGGGAATTCTCAATTCCGAGGCTACCCTAGTGGACACGTTGAACGTTTCTAAATTCAATTTGCAAAAGTTGAAAGCTAATGACGACGCCCGAAACTAAGTGGCCACTTGATTTGTCGCAAATTTCAGCCAAAAATAGCCACCATCCTGGTTGGAAAACCCTTTGCTTTCCCGCTTCACGGCTTTCCCGAAAATTATTTCTCTGCTGCGCATTCCCGGCTAAGTGCAGGTTTAAACTTGTCAAACGGCGCCGATCCAAATGTCAGTCGTGGGTGAAAGACCCTTAGACACTTAACCTCTTCTCTTTATTGAGCTCCGCTCACATTTCCCATCTCCACACTTTCCACCTACCATCAATTCCTTATTCGTTGCCTTTTAATAAATGATTTCGCTGCGAGCAGAAGAGTCCGCTGAATTGTTGGCCACTCAACTATCCATTCCGCCCATACACCCTCAATCACCTGCATGACATTCGCAAAAGTTTTTACCTCTCGCTTTTTCCGCTCGACTGAAAAATGAAGGTCTGCCAATAATTTTTGGCTGTATGCGAAAACTGCACTTGGTGACACAGCAGAAGATCAAGGAATTCTCTCCAGTGATGGTCATAATGGAAACAGTAATAAAAGTAATCATGGCAGAAACGACGTCAAACTAACGAAAATAATAGCTAAATATAAGAACAGCATTTTACGTGTAGAAAATAGTGGGCTAGAAAAAAAAAAACAAATTAATATTAGTCACCCAAACATTTTAAGATTATTTTCATAAGAAGCTTTTTTTATTAAATTACAATTTTTACTTAAAATAAAGCAATAAGTTATGTGGAGAAATATTGCGCAAAGTAGTTTCAAGTAATCCAAGTATTGCTTAGATTTTTTTTACATTTAATTTAATGTTGTTCAAAAATTTTTTGTTTCAGTTCAATTCAATTCATTAATATGCTCATTCAAAATAAATTAAAAAATTATAACAACTTTTAAACTAGTTATGTAATGAATTATGTTTGTATTATCATATTAAATGAATTGTCAAATTCGCATAGTATACATGTTTTTCCCTTTATTAAGTAGCGGTCGGTAGTCTAGAGCTTATAATTATCACATTAACTGACATTCCCCTTTGACATTTTCTCCTCCTCGACGAAGCCCTTGGAAAATGATTCGAACATGGTAAAATTACCCATAATTGTCAACACTTTTTGCAGCCTTTATACTGGGACCTGGCCTTTTTTGCCGGTTCGTTCATCATGTCGTTGGGATCTTCATAACCACTTTGGGTGACTTTTGTTCCGAGTCAACAGCATGGAATGGTTGCAGTGTGAAAAATTCATTTAAGCAGTCGCTAAACTCCGGCATCATATATCATCCTGGACAGAGGAGAACCCAGGACCACAAAGCGAAAGGACGACAGGACGGCAGGACGAGAAGCAGAGACCAAGGCAAAGGAATGGCGAAATTGGCAAGGAGCCCGGAGAATCGGGAAAGGACGAGAACGAGGACGAGCAGGTCCTGTCCTAGCTATATACTTGCGGCCACGCTCGGCGCGCCTAGTTCATAAATCATTAGGCTCGATTGTCTGGCTAACACGCTCAGGTCCAACTTCTCTCCCACTACACCGAAAGAAAAGCACTTAAAGATCCAGGACTATAAAATTTTTTTGGCTAGAATTCGAAGCAACAGTTTTCTTTAGAAGTAATGAAAAGCATATCTAAGCAATAATTGGATTACTTGTAAGTAAAATTGAAAATCAGAATAAATGCAAACAGTCATGATTGGCAAAAAATAATTCTTAAAACTTGTATTATTTATTGGTATAGATATTTTTACACCGTTTGCATAAAAATAAAATTAAACGTTTGTTAAATGTCATTAATGGATATTTGGTTATATTTGCATTAATATATTTAAAGAAAATTAATCAGCTAGGTAAAAATATGAATTTTTAAGCTAATTTTGCTAATTTTGCCATAATTTGTTTTAACAGTACTTCTCGTGCTGGCCTGGCACACACTAAATTAATAAAGAATTTTGCTATCTCCCACAGTCTCATCCTCAACCAGAAGAAGAAAAAAAAAACATTCGAGGAAGCACAATCCAAAGTAATAACAAGAAAGGTAAGCCCCAAAAATTGCAGCATCAAAAAAAGATAATAAGCAATGAATTATCCTACACGCAACGAATTTCAAAATCAACCTGAACTACAGCCACCTTACGTACAGATACAGCTATATCCCCGACTACGACTACATATGTAGATGTGTGTGTCCTTTGGAATTTATCGCACGTTACGCCTGATGCTGAGAGTTGTAATTTTTCATGAACAACCCGGGGAACACGCAAGTAGAAAACGCTGAGCGAGATGAAGATGGAGGGGCGCAGCAATCCAGAATTCAGGAGGGTTATGGACACGACCTGGAGCTGGAGATGGAGATGGAGCGACAGTGCCTCACATGACTGACAAACGATCCAAGGCAAAGTGACGCCAGCCAGCCACCACACAAATATTTACAAATCACGTTTTCCAAAGGACTTGTGAGTATAAGAGATGACAAACCAGCAATGGCACTATTAAATTTGTAGATAAGCTTACATACAATTATTGACAATAGCATTTTTTCATGCGTTTTTAATGCTAAATCCAGATATTTTATAAACTTTATTTTTGTAATATAATAGGGTATTACAGAAATCACTTTAGTTTTGACATTCCTTAAAAAGGTACTTAAGAGTATAAAACAATGTATTTTATTCCGACGTTTTATATTGCATACGTTTAGACACTTTTTTTTAATTATTTCAAAAACCTAGCGATTTCTGTAGCACCCCAATCTAATTCAGTTATATTTCTATAACAGCAAAAACTAAATATTCAGCCAATTTGAATGGCTTTAATTTGTTTCTAATCTCTGCTGACACTTTTGTCGCCTTTTCGCATATGTAAGCAAAACAGGGGCGTTAGTAAGTGTTCGCACGTGTCTGTGTGGCTGTGTGTGACGACAACAAACTTCATGAAAAGGATAAGCTGAGCGAACAACTCCACACGCGCGCACATAATGCAAGATTAATTTCTGATGTCGTTATAAATAAAAGCCCGAGTATTTTATAGCCACCTCCTACAAAGTAAAAAAAATAAAAAAAAAATTTTAAAAAGCAACAACTCCCTTCCTACGTCCACCAGAATTTGCAAACACTGGACACACAGGACACACAGGCATGCATAGAAGAGTTAGGTAATACGGGGCGTATACGCAATGCCAATGGACAGCATGCAAATGGGCGGCAAACCAAAACCAAAGTCAACCGTCGTCCACAAGAATAATGTCACATTTTATTTCTCCCGACAGTAATTCGCGGACGGAACGGTTTTTGTTCGCATAATCGGATTTGCACACACAGTTCTGCGGAACAGAAAAATATGGCCAAGAGCGAGCGGAATGGCACTAGCCATCATATATTCCGCCAAATGACACAACACATTTAAACGCGTTTTCTTCGTCCATTCTCTTTGGCACTCGCCGGTCGTTCTGGGCCATCTCTCGAAATGGTTAACTAAGGAATGCATAATTGGTTCATTAGGGCAAACGGGCATAAGCTAGGGACATTTAGATACATTTTCTGACCATTTAAAAAGCTCATTTAAACACAAATTGAATGCAATAAAATGAAAGTCACTCAGAGATTTATAAACGCAATTTATAGCTCTGCCTATTGGCGAAATATTTTTCATTATTTTTGTAGGCAAAAGAGAACTAGACGAAATTAATATTTTTAATAAATTATATAAATCAACTTTGGCCAAAAAAGTTTCCCTTTTGTAAGCCAAACGTTCTTTTGTATGTGAATATTACCTACTATTTAATCATTTAAGTGAACGACATTTTGTATTTTATTTTTTATTTAAAGCTCTTCGTTGTAAGCATCATGAAAATTAGTTCCCCACTAAACTATAATGATCTTCACATTCAGAATCAATTTGCTAATCAAACAGATACCGGTAAAGTTAAATCCATTTACATTGATGTAGTTTTGGTACGGTTATGATCAAGCGAGCAAATGGTTTCGGTTTTGAGGGTAGAGTATTTGCCACCAATCTGATTCCATTTTCCGATTTTCGCATTGGCCAAAATAATTTTAAAGTCCGCGCTCTCGCCAGGCATTAAAAATTAAAAGCTACACACACAAAATATAATTCCCACGAACGGCGGCTGGAAAATCCAATGAATTTTCAAATATATTGAAATGTGTGGTCAGTTTATGGAGAAACTGGGTGGGTGGTATGTGTGCATATTTGGCGGTTGATAAACCGTTTGTCTGGGCAATTACAAATGCATAAATGAATATGGTGCTGCGAGTTACAAGCAACCATTTTCATGCCGCATTTACAAATTATTATCCCACCCACACACACATACACATACTCGACACGGTCGTACATACACATGTATGTATAAGGGCTAATCAAATTTTCCAGGTGCAAACTGAATTGGGTGTAGAGCAGGTATTCATTCAATTAGCCAGAGTGAGGATATACATCAATGTTCCCAGTTTGCCCATCTTTCTCCGCCTTATTTCCACTTTCCACCCTTTCTCCAACAAGAAGAGCCCGCTTCTCTGTCTAGTCTCTTTAGTGGGTTGATGAACTGAAATGAGCGGGTAAACGAGGCGAGTTGACAGAGAGAACAAATTTGGATTAGCTTTTCACTAAGAAATAAAAATTCTGCCAAAAACTTAGTTTTGTCTTAATAAAAAATATTTTTGAAATAGTTTTCATAAAAATTTAACTCGAATTTTTAAAAAGCAATTGAGTCTGGAAATCTTTAAGGTGATTATTCAAAAAAAAAAACCTCTTCCTTTAAAATATATCATTATAATTTGATAGCAAAATATAGCATTTATTTAAACCGAATTTCCAACTCATTGATCGCTTTACTTTCTCAGTGTTGAGGAGTAACGAGGAAAAAGGAGGCTACAGCGGTGGCCGGCTCACCTGATGACCTGTAAGGCATATTCAGCACTTTTGGCCCATTGTCCGCTTCTCTACCTCATTCTCTCCCTTGGAAACCTGTCCGTCTGTCCGCTTGTCTGGATGGAAGGACAATGTATTTAGCTTCTACTTGGGTCCTCGGCTAGCTATTCATTTTAATGTCCTTGTTGGTGTTGTTGTTTGCCGGCCTCTTAGTCCTTCTAATTGTTGCCCTCTTTCGTTTTTTTTTTGTTGTTGCACTTCTCAATTTGTTTGCACACTTATCACATGAAGTTGTTGCTGTCTCGACTTCGCCTCCTAAAAGTTGGTTGAGCCGTCGAGTTTTCATTAGCTCTCAGCTGGCCAAGACCCTTCTGAAGCTACTTTAATTGAATGAGTCTGATGAATAACTTAAGAACATCATTGATTTCAGTCTGAGTCTGGAGAACCAAAATCTGGAGTTGTTTACACTTAAGACTAAGGTTTCAAATGCCTTAATGTTTAATGCCAAACAATAAATGTTCGCCAAAAAAGTTAACATTTTGACAAAATTAAAAAAAACGAAGACCTAATAGTAGTTCAGTACATAAATATATTTATTTTCAAATATTTACGTTTATATGTATGTATTTGTATTTTGTATGTACTTTCATAATTTTCATAATTTTTCATGTGATTATCATTTCCTTTACTTGTAACACCTACAAAGTATTCGTTTTTGAAAATATTTGGTAATATTAGCTTAATTGTAAATCAAATTCAAACACCACATTTCCATGACCTTAAACACTACAGATATGAGTTGTTTATACAATTTGTTAGCACAATTTTTAACACCCATAAATTTGTAAGCTTCCAAGCTCTTCAAACTTGTCAAAAAAAAGGAAAAACATAAACAAAACAAAAAAAAAAGAAAATTTGTAGAGCGAGAAGTGCCCAGGACAACATTTTTGGCGCTTAGTCACGCACAAAACTTTTTCGAATAATATTATCTGAAGAGGAAAAAAATAAAATAAAACTAAGAAAAACAGATACTCAAAACGCCCACGCACCACGCCCACACGCTTAACAATTCAATTTGGTCGCCATAAAAATGGAAATGCGGCGGGGCGAGATGTAGATAAACTTGGTACAAAGAAGCCAACAGATAAAAACTCAATGGAGTCCAAATTTGTTTCGGGTTTTCCCCAAACTTCCAGTGTGTGTGGTTTGTTTTTTTTTTTGTGTTTTTTTCTGAGAGTGTGCGAAAGTGCAGCAAATCGTTACAAGTACCGCCAATCCAGTCCGGTTAACTTTAATCCCCGTTTCTGCCCGCCGCTGCCCAAAAAGTTTAATTGTTCGCCCTGGACTTTCTAAGCCACCCAAACCCACCCGTTTTACACACTTCATTCTGGGGCTTTGTTGCTGCGGTTGCAATATTTCAAGAAAGAGGCAAAACCCAAAACAAATGTCAAACAAAACGTGCTACACAAATAAATAAAATTGAGCCAAACAGCCAAGGCAAAAAGGCAGCAAAATCAAATAACATAAAATGCAATGAAATAAAATAAAAGAGGAACACAAACACAATAGGTATATAAATAAAAAAGGAAACAAATGCAAAATACATGTTCAAAAGTTAAGGTGTACGCGTGATCAAGTCACTCACGGCTATCGACAAAATAAAACTCACAAGCATGCACTTACTTTTTCTATAATCTTATCTTTTTACATCATGTTTCAGTGATAAACATGGTCACATTAGTTTTGATGAAAATGCAACGCAACATGGTGTTAATTACATTAACGATGCTTGCAGTTCGCAAGGTCACACCAATTATAAGAAAGGTTAAGGTTATTTTGAGAGAAATTAATGAATTCAATTAACCAATAATGTCGAACTTTAATAATTAATTGATTAATATTAACTTGATTAATAAATACATATTTTCTATTATTCTTAAGAAAAACCTCGTGAAATTTCGTGACACGACAGCATCGCTGGCAAAATGCTGGTAAATTTGCATGCAAAAACGCGATTGCGACGTGGAAAAATGGAAAAAGCTGCCACACGACAGCAACAACAACAGCGGCAAAGGAACAACTGCAATTATTCAACAATTTGCAAGGCTTGCTGGTAAAAAAAAAAGGGGGGCGTGGCAGGGGCAGCGGCTGCAGGTGGGCGGCGAAACGGGAGTGAGAGTGGCCGGCCTGGAAGAAAAGTTCTTCAAACTTTTGCCATACAAAAGTGCGCTTAAAATGTATGTACAGAAATTATACATACCCATATATGGAAAATATAATATTTTCTTTTTATTGCTATTGTTGCGTTTGTTTTTATGGCAATTTTAAGCGAAACTTTGAACGAACTCTTTGTTGCCAATAATGAATAATAAAAGCATAGAAAAATTGCGTACAGAAAGAAATTTAAGTACAACAAAAGAATTTTTTTAAACGATAGCTAAAAAGTTGTTAAAGAAAACATAAATGGCAATGGTACGCTGAGCTTTTAGGACCATGAATTTTAATTGGATGTGGAATAGGTTTAAAAGGAAAACTATAATTGTGTTCTTAAGATCAATACAAAATGTGAATTATTTGCTTTTTATTTACCTAAACCAAAATCCAGCATATTTTCTCAGTGTAATAGTATCAGCGCTTTGTCAACTAATTGTTAGGACTTAATATAAAATTCTTGATTTGCATAAAAGATTCAAAACAATTTGTGGAGCTGAACAAAACTAAATTAAATTCTCATGGGATTAAATCAAATATGTGAAGCTTTTCATTTTTCAGTGTGATTAAATTCAAAGCGGATTATTAAATAGCTAAAGTATTTCATAAAATATTCATTGAAATTCTTCAAGTATTACTGTCGTCATTTTTAATTTGAAAACAACATAAACATATTTTACTAGCTTTGCTCTTTAATTTAACGTATGATTATTTATAGAGAATGGGGGTCTATTATATTTCTGCAAAACATGGAGTTTTCTAGTCGATTAAGCCAGTTCGTCTTCGTTACTTATTTTGGGTATCGCCTTAACCCACTATAGTTTGTTCGGCTCAATAAGTCCGTAGCTCTGTAACCCATACCCGCTTCTCACGTAGGATCCCCATAGTTTGTTCCCTGTCCAGGTCTGTCTTGTTTACAGATTTTTTCGGTTTTCTCCAGCTTTTTTTTTTTTGCTGCTTTCATAGTTTTATTTTTTTTTTTGCTGTCTGTTGGTTTATTTTGCTGTCTTGGCAGAAAACCGTGTAGTCCGATGCAGTGATTCTGCTGCTGTTATAAAATATGAGCTGGAATTAGGCTACCATAGACACACCCATACTCTGGCAGCGGCACGCATACACACGGACAGCCAGGACATATTTGTGCAAAGTTTTCATATATTTTCGTGCCTGGAGTTTGGCCCGCTCCAAGCGGCAGCTGATAAAAAAAAAAAAACATGTAAAGTGGGTAGGGTGTATAGGGGGTAGGGAGGAAGAGGACATATGTCCTGCAGGGATTCGGCTTTGGCTCCTCGGCTCCCCGAAAGGTGTGAGCGAGTGTGTGTTTTGTCAAATGTGCACTCATTTCTGCTGAAAAATTGAAGTACATGCATGACTGCTCCAACCTGTCACAGGCCACCACCCACTTGGCCACCCTGAAGAGTCCTTGTCCACACGTGGAGAAATTAAAGGCTATAGCCGCTTCACTTTGGAACAAAATTACAACAAATCAAATCTTATTAATTTATATATATAGAAAAAAAACGTATTTAATTGAAAAAATTTTATTAAATAGTTATCAAAATGGTTTGTACATGAAACATTATCTTTTAAATGTGTCTGGTAAGCTTATGGAAATTTGGAGCTATTCAGCTCTAAGCTTTCAGCTTTCAATATTGTTTCGATATATTATTAAATAATAATATTATCTCTTAGCTCTCAATATTGTCTTGACATATATATATAATAAAAAAACACTTACATCTTTGGAGAAAATAAATAAAAAAAAAACACCTACATCTGTTGGTGTAAATTAAAAAAAACTTTGCAAAACTTAAAAATAAGTATATAATAATAAATAGTTTAATCCATATATTTTCTTTGTGTAGTATGAGCTGAAGCCTTTTAAGTTGTCTTTTATTTTTGGATTCGTTGCTACTTTGTTTCTTACTTTTTTGTTGATTTCATAAGATTTCCGGTCACTTCACTAATGAGTTTTACAATGCCTCGTAGCACACACACTCGAGCCCTGGAAATTGTTGATACAATGTCCTTGCACAAACAGTCCTTAAATCCAATCCTTCCTTGCACAAACAGGCGTGTGTGTGTGCTTAATTTAATTTCCCATTCTTCATCTCAAACTGGGGGTGTGAGATGTGAGAGATGGGCAGACATTTCCATTGAGCCGTGTCTCTGTTTGTCTTTTGTTGGGCGAGGTCATCTTTTACGAAGGAAGGAAGCTGCCTCCGCTTAAGGAAAAACTTTACAACACTTAAGTGCTTAATTTATGTTGCTGGACTAATTCATTGAGATGGTCGTGGCTGGTCAGAGATAAGTGAAAAAGCCCCTTTGCAAAGGTGAAGCTGCCACTTCTAGCAGCAAAGTAAATAATTGGGTTGTCGTGTGTATACGGAAATATTTAAAAATATATTTTATATTCAATTTGCCACATAATTCGATGAGAAAGGGAAGTAACATAGGAAGATAAAACATTTTAAAACCTTCTTTTTTGAGGACAAAAACACTTCGGTGGACAATACTTTAAAACTAACTAAACTTGCCATTTGCATTTTATTTTCTTTAAAATTGTATAACCAAACATTTTCATCCAACTGTATTTCAAGTTTATAGGCAAGCCAAAAGCAACTAAAATGATCTAGAAACCCTGGCAATGATTAGACTCCTTAAAGTTTTGAACCACTTTCGCGTCTGGAAAGTTTCTCGACTATCGCTTAAATCACAGCCAACTTTTTAGCCGCAAAGTGATTCATTCATAATCTCGAAGAAATTCAACTATTTTGTGCATATCTTCGTCTAAACCAACTGGCCAAAGTTCATTCATAATCCGAGATTGTTTCGCCAACTATTCACATACTCGTGTACGTATAAAAGTGAACATAAACACTTCTGCACACTCGCAGACGAAAAGAAGAAAGGCGGATTTATCATAAACTTTGCTGCTTTTTAATATTCACATCACACGCTGCGTATGAGTAATTTTGCTCGGCAAATGGCCAAGTCGTGTTTGTTGGCGAGGGTGTAGCTTTACGAGTGCTAAGTGAATGAAACAAAGTGAATTAAACTCAATCCCATTGAACCATAACAAATGAAAGTTGCGGGATTTGGCTTTGAAGGGCTTTAAAACACTGCACACTTTGAATATAAATTAAATTATCGCAGTTTCAACACAATACCCAACTCAAAAAAGTCGGACAAAAGGCTCCTCCAAAAACCCAACAGATGTCGGAATATAAATGCGTGCATAAATATTCCAATGCGACAACAATTGATTCTGTTTGCTTATGCCGTTTGGGAATATTCTACACTTAAAATAAATAATTATTTACGATCGCAGCCCCTAGGTTCAAAGGGCAAAAGTGGGTGGCGGGATTGAAGATTGTCGCCGGATGCGGGTGAAAGGGGCCAGATTTGTGTCATCGCTACTTTATTTGGTTTGGTGCATTGTGAAAGGTTTGTAAAAATATCGCATCCTAAATGGTACCCTTTTTAATTAAACATGCGTTGTTGTTTTATTTAATTTCATAAGATATTTCCTACCAAAAATTCTTTTAATAGATGTTTACATAAAAACAAAATGCCAATTGTAGCAGACATTTTAATTTATTTTCTTAATTTGTAGGTAATATTCTATTACATTTTATTGTGTGTAGTTTGTTTTCATTCTGTCTTTTAAGTAAAAATATATTTAAATAAATAGTTTTCTCGCTTCGAAATCGTTGAAGTGGTACAACTGTTTACATTCCTGTTCATTTTGCCCATTAAGCTCGTGCAAGACTGGGTAATTGTTATAAAATCGGTCATAAATCTTAACTGCAACAACCATATTTAATTACAAAACTTTTGCCAACTGTCCAGTGCTTTTTCCCCGCCCATCGAGCTGTCCAGGAAATGCGGGTCGCGGGTACACACGGGGAATAAGGAGGTGTATTTTTTTTGTTTTTACAGCCGCGCTGCAGGAAAGGTTGCTCGTTTGAGGGGAAGGGGGTGGTTTCATTGCGAAATTATAACGCATACCCACACACGCCCCGCCCCCTTAGGCTCTTTGCCATTTTTATCGGCTGCCAAATGGCCGACACTTGTCCACTCGTCCGCTCTTGGCCACTTGTCCACTTGGCCGGTTGGCCTAACACTTCCGGGCCGGAGCCATAAACCGAAATCTCTTGTTTGCACTGGCCCGGAGTCAAGGCGCAATGGCCCAAAAGGGGCAGGGCCTGCGAAATCAGTTAACAGGCAATTTCAACTATTTTACTGACTGCGTACGGCATGGCATAGCATGGCATGGCCAAATGACCCGAGCCCGAATCCGAACCAGATTCCGATTCTGAGCCAAATGTCAATACCATCAGTGCATGTTCGAATGGAGTTCACTGGGGAAAACTCGGTCGGAGATCTAGATTTTCAACACCAAATCAAATGTCAATGACTTACAATACATATTTTACAATGGTTTCTACAACTATTTCTTATTTTTCGTGGAACCGTGATGTTGGAACAAATTCTTTCATTTTTGAAAGAAAAAACTTTAATGGTAAATATTTCAAGAGATAATCTAATTTAAATTCCCCAATTTCTCCATGATTGTTTTGCGAATAAGATATTAATGAAATATAAAATGACGTTACTTTTCCAAAGCTTCATAGGCAAAATTGGAGGTATTTCTCACTCATATTGCACTTGAGAAGTGAAAAACAGGTTGCTTACATGGACCAAGCACGGAACCCTTAGCCTACACGCTTGTGTTATTTCGGTTAATTAGCAGAGTGCCAAAAGCCTCGGGGATCATGACTCCGTGTAGCACTCAAGCGATCTCAAGTGCTTGCCTTGTTCCCGGACCAGATAAAATATCGACTGGCGAGACATATAAAAAGAGACCCCAATTGGAGCAGACCACATTCGTTATTCAGCAGAGAAGTAGAAACTGCAGTAGCAGAAGCATTATCGAACGCAACATGAGAGTTTGTATGTAGCTTCGAGCCAAGTCCTGCGATCGGGAAACTCAACAAGTGTTTGTTTGTTTTTTTTTTTTTTTTCTGTGTGATTTTCTTGTAGACCACTTGCTGCTGATTGGATTCGGTTTGGCGGCGATCGCCGGCGGTCGGGAGGTTCTGGCCCATCCACCCAGGAACGATCCGTGCACCACCACCACGTGCGCACCCCCACCACCGCCGTGCACCACCACCACGTGCGCACCCCCACCACCACCGTGCACCACCACCACGTGCGCACCCCCACCACCGCCGTGCACCACCACCACGTGCACGCCTCCACCGTGCACGCCTCCACCGTGCACCACCACCACGTGCGCACCACCACCACCGCCGTGCACCACCACCACGTGCGCACCCCCACCACCGCCGTGCACCACCACCACGTGCACGCCTCCACCGTGCACGCCTCCACCGTGCACCACCACCACGTGCACGCCTCCACCGTGCACGCCTCCACCGTGCACCACCACTACGTGCAAGCCTCCACCGTGCACCAGGACACCACCCTGCACTAAAACTCCCCCCTGCACCCCCCCCTGCACACCCCCCTGCACCCCCCCCTGCACCCCACCCTGCACACCACCCTGCACACCACCCTGCACACCACCCTGCACACCACCCTGCACACCACCCTGCACACCACCCTGCACACCACCCTGCACACCACCCTGCACACCACCCTGCACCCCACCCTGCACCCCACCCTGCACCACCACGTGCACCCCACCCTGCACACCACCCTGCACACCACCCTGCACCCCACCCTGCACCACCACATGCACCCCACCAGCACCCGCACCCGCACCGGCACCCGGAACTGGGGATGGCATCCCTGAAAACGAGCAACGCGATCTCGCCCAGGTGCTGATCTCGCGCCACGACTGTCGTGGCCAGGACGACGGAACCTTCCTGGCCGACGTGCGCCACTGCCGCCGCTACTACGTGTGCAACCGGCAGAGGTCGAGGCGCCAGAACTGCCCCAGCGGCACCTGGTTCGATCGCCAGCTGAAGGCCTGCCGACTGGCCAGCCTCGTCGACAACTGTGACGCCAGGCGCAACTAAGGTGGACTTTGGGTTTGCCGTTGCCTGCCAGTGTGGCCATGCGCATTTGCAAAGCAAATTGGCTTTAGAGAATTTTTTTTTCACTTTTTCAAAGAATTTAGCAAAGCAAGTGTGAATTAATGGTTTAACTATTCCAAAGCAATAAATAAATGTTTCACTGATTATACAAGAAATACAAGGGGTCTTATTTATATGTTGCCAGTGTGATCGTTTGCCTTTGCAAAGCAAATTAATTTTACAGCATTTTATTTTCACTTGTTCAAACAATTTAGCAATGTAAGTGTGATTTAATGATTTTACTAATCCAAAGCAATTAATAAGTGTCAATGTTCAGTATCTGTTTTTCTCTAATTTAGAAAACAATCAAAGCTTTTCAATCAACCACCTAATGAATTTCCAAAAAAATATATGCAGTATTTTAAATGTCCTTAGGCAAAAAAAATACCGCAATTTTCAATTGAAATCAATTTGGACTAGCTAGCTGCACTGTAATTTACTTTCTCAATCAATCAAAGCCATTATTAATATATATCCAAATATAGAACACGAACGATTAAGCTGTCTGGCTCACTCTCCCTTCAATTGTCATCAATTTGCCCGGCGGCAAAATAAAGAAAACTTTCAATCAGCCGAACAAAAATTGCGAAAAAGCAAAACAAGCTCATAAATTTGTCAACACTTTGAGAGCGGCGAGGAGTGGATGGTGGTTTTGGTGCTACAGAAAAGTATGCCACCGTTTGGTGCACATCCATATCCCTTTTATAGGCGTCAACTTTTCGGTCGAGCACTCGGTGGGCCCCAACAACAGTGCGACAGTTGTGAGTTAGTGTCTGTGGCATTACTATGTCAGGCTATTTATTATATCCCGCCATATACCACCGCTGTGCCACCCACTTGGGCTGCTGCCGGGCATTTGACAGGGCAAAGAATTTATTTGTCGATAAGCATCCTTGATATTCCGCTGGTACTCTGGTGGTCCCAAGTGGGGCCGGAAAATCTCGCGGAAATCTCCCCAAGTCACTAAATCAGAACGGCAAAAATTGTCCTTGATGGTTATTCATGGGTAGTTGTAGCTTTTACTTCAGATTGATATACGCTGATGTATGTTTTACATTTCCGTGAAATGTGTTTTTCTATACAATAATGTTCTAAGGTTCATATTTAGCCATGGTTGCTATATATTGTCTAAAAATACACGTGCATTTGGTTTTTTACATTTTTAAAGCTATAGTAAATGGAATTAGGCTCTAAGCTTAAAATTAATTGAATGAAAAGAATCAGTATTTTGGCATTTACAACAAAAATAGTGGTCACAAAACAGAATGCCATACTTCGTCTTACACAGTCTAAGACTTTCAGTCAATTGGCTTTCAAAACTGGACAAATATATTTTTAACAAATTTCTCCAATAAAAAACGTGATGCAAGCTCTTTTGAAAAATTCAAAATATGGTCATAAAAAATGTTTTTGGAAGAGTGGCGGGGATTGTTAGATTAAATCATCATTACTTATGTTAGTTATGACAAAATTAGTAATTTTCCCAAACTTAATATTTTTAAAAGTAAAAATATATTTTCGACTTCTTACTCTCTTTAAAATATTATCTCTCTTATGTTATTATTTGTAGGAAGACTGTTTGTATTTAAAACAAAATAAGTTTGAGCTTCAAGAAATAGGGTAGCTAACATAACTCGATTTTAACATACCTTTGCGTCTTCTTTTTTTCTCTAAGCTCTCTTTTTATTAATTTCTACGATTAACTGTTTTTATAATAAAAAGTAAACCATGTTGAAAGTTCAAGAAATAGGTTCAGGAACTTAAAAAACACCACTTTTTCACAGTTTTCCCATGTGTTTTAAAGTATTTTTTCCTGTCCCCATATTTATTTTTTTTTTGGGTCAGCAACACAAATCAAAACGCAAAGCGCCACAGCGGAGGACCGCGTTGCGTCGCGTCTGACTTTTATCATATTTCACTGGGGCATTCGACGACCGCCAAAAAATAAAGCCCAAAAAGTAGCCGACAGAAAAAAATTGGAGAGGCGAAATTGAAACAACATGGAAGAACCTCGGCTAAGGATACTTTTTGCATTACCCGCAAAACGGGACGGAGCAATAAAATGCCCAAAACTTTAAATGCAAAATGGGTTTTTGGTTGCGTTGCGTTGCGCTCAGCTTTCGCCGGCTACATGGTGCATATATCTATGTCGCTGTGTGTACATATATATGTATGTATTAAATATCTCTGCGTTTTTTTATGGCGCAAAGTGGCGCGAGAATTGTTTTTGTACAGTTGGGCGAATATAACGCATTCGCATTCACACGCACGCCGCCCACACACACACAAATATGCATAAAGGGACACAAAAAAAAACACCCATATGCCCAGTAGGACAAACATAGATACTCCGTGTGTTCACACACAGATACCCCCACCACATGAAACAACATCTCACAGCTGCATTGGCATCATGGCCAAGGAAAATCCATCGAATTTTGTCACCCATTCGGATTCCAATTTCGTCAAATGGCCAAAATGTAAATTGGAATTAGAGCTAGGCCTCTACAGATAATTGCAAATTACTTTACATATTGCAACTTAGTAATCTATACGTCTATGACCGAATTTACAATAAAAAATAACAACAAAAACAAAATATAACTAAATAAAATAGTTATATACAAATGGTTTAAATTCAAAGCAGTTCATGAATCAAATATTTTAGTGAACTTAAATTCAAAGCAGTTCATGAATCAAATATTCTAGTGAACTTATTCGTTCTGGCAAAGGGTTTTATCAAAACTCACAATTTCAAATAAACGGATACAAAAAGTGCAAACAAAAATATTTTGTAATGCCATTTAGCTTGTGACAGTAATGAAAAAATGAAAAAGAGAAGTGTTAGTTCAAACTGTAAATAAAACAAATACAAAATCAAAAGAAAAATTGCAAATAAAAATCTCTCAAGTTATGGACTGCACTTAAAGACTTTTTATTTGTAGGTAAAATGTATTATTTAAATTATTTAAATATTGCTTTGAAATAAAACGGTCAATTAAGCTTAAGTCAGTATTGAACAACAAAATAGAAATCAGAAAATCAAAAAAAAAACAACTCGTTCTGTTATGTAAATAAAGTAAATATAAATAAATAATATAAATAAAATAAAAGTAAATAATCATAACGCCTCATTTCTTTTCAAAGTGTAATTTAAACAAAATCACTAAAAAGGCTTCAATTGAAATGCAAAAACAAGCGTAAATAAAATTCATTTATAACGCAGATAAATTTGTATGTTTACTTAAATTCCATTTAAGACAGCAGCCCAAAGGGCAATTCAAAGAGCTCAAATCCGAATGTTTATGCATTTTTTTTGCCAATTACATATTTTTTTAAAATAGTATTTTATTAGTTTTGTGTTTTTTGTATGCTTGTTAACAAGGGAAATTGTTTTGTGGCCGCGTAATTTATAGTTTTACAAGCAAACATCAAATTCCCTTGCG
Source organism: Drosophila gunungcola (assembly GCF_025200985.1). Taxonomy (NCBI): domain Eukaryota; kingdom Metazoa; phylum Arthropoda; class Insecta; order Diptera; family Drosophilidae; genus Drosophila; species Drosophila gunungcola. The sequence continues at coordinate 295,152 of NW_026453238.1, forward strand.
ATTTACATTTTTGTGGCTTTAGGCGATTAATTTTGTTGGATTTTTTCGGATATTTTGCGGCATTCATTAATAAGTATAATTAACACTTACCGCAAAAATCCAGACGATTAACAGAGCGTTTGTGAATCATAAGCCATTTATTTTGTAATTTGCCAGTTCCAGTCTTTAAATTTCCCCAAAAATGTCGCTGAATCCTGACTATGCACTTCAGATTATCCTGCAAATGATTAAGCAGAAAATGTTCATCATTAATTTGTGCGGCGAGAATTAAGGCAGATCATATAAATAAATAAATAGAGAGTCGTGGAAAGCTGCCAAATGACTCCTCCAGGCTGAAAAAAATGTTTCACATTTTTTCCGCCGCCGTTTTTTGCCCACGGCTCGTTTGGGGGTTCATTTTGTAGATTGCGCGTTGAATTTTTAATTGCCCTCGCAACGAAAAATGTTCAAAATTACAACTAAACTTTAAATTAAACTTGAAACTGCACACACACTGCTGCACACACGGATGCCCCTAGAGGGTGGTTACGTGGTAGGCGGTAGGAGGGGCGAGTGTTTTTGTGCCAGGGCATTTCGTGCCCAAAAGTGCCTCACTTTATAACGAGCTCAGTTATTTCAATTATTAATTAATATCTCGCAGTTGAAAGCGACGCAGACATGCAGACACATTTAGTGCATACAGCTTCGGTTGAAATAATAGGACGAAAAATGCTAAAACAAAATTGCGTTCTCATATCTACAAATTGTTTAAAAAGCTATTAATTTTACTTTTCATTTAGTAAATATATCTTATATTGCATTCAAAATTATCTTTATTTTAAGTTCATATAAAATCAGTGCTTTATAATATCTTTTTCAATCAGAAATAAAATAATCTTAGTAAAATATTGAATTGCTTGCTGAAATTGAATTAACCCCAAAGCTAATGCATACTGGGTTCTATTGACCTGACCCGAAAAATACATTTATGGTGCACCTCCCTTGATCCCCACTTTGCCGTCATACAGTATACAGTTACCGTGGAAAGTTTGCCACCATTGGTAAGTGAAAGTTAAACTTAAGTAAAATAGTTTTCGGAGCAATTGAAAAACGCTCAGTGCAAAGGAAAAACTTTCTGCAGCTCAGTTTATTTTTCCCACTTTCACACTGTTGTCCTCTGCGGCAATAACAACAACAATTGGGGCAAAAGCAGCAACAAACACGTACAACTTGCACAATTTGCGAATGGGCATTTCAAATATTATATTATTTTATTTTTCCCACATATTTCTCGGTGCAGGCAAACGAATTCAATTAAGGGCATTCGCGATCAAGAGGATGACGAAAACTTTTGGCGACACAAATTTCCAAGAATTTTAACAGTCAGTCCAAAAAGTACATGAACGGAAATTGAAATTGCTGTCAGCTTAATAAAAACTTATAATTTTGGATATTTATTTATTTGCAAAAAGTACAAATTTATAGTTTTTTCTTAAAAATCTTTTTTAATCGAAAAAATATTTTTCGTTTACAAATAGCTAAATTAACACTTCAATTACACAAAAATAAATGTTTGGGTTTTATATATAACGAAAAATCATTTTCAATTTTGTGCATTTATTCAATTGTTCTAGTTGCAAAAAATTTCAGATTACTAATTGCGTATATTGATATTGAACTTGAGCTTTTAACAATTAAAGACAAATCATTAATGAAAATAGCTTGTCTAAGGATAAAAAGGATATGTTAGCCAGACAATATATAGACATTTAAAATGCAAAACTTAAATTCAAAGCTACATATTTTACGTATTTTGGCTAAAGGTGTTAACTGAAATCAAAACAAGAATCATTTTCTAATTTCTGAGAATTGCCCTACAAATTGACAAGCACTGTATCTAACCTTGACGCCTTTTACAAGCCATCCAAGTTTATAGCCAACTAGAATTCCCCGAGTGCTCAAAAATTCACATTATGTTAAAGCTGATTATCGCTCGCAACAAAAACAAAGGCCAGGAAAATTACGTATACGTATAAAAAGAGAAAGTGAAAAATGACTTGGATATTGCACCTTTAAGATGCGCGGAAGGCAGGCAGGCAAAATAGAAAATAAAAAAGCAGACATGTTTGCCGCTGCTGGCAAACACAAATTCTTTGGCAATTTATTATTAGAAAGAAGTAGACGCCACGAGGCCGAGAGAAAGAGACGGCCGCCGACAGGCAGAAAGAGAGAGAAAAAAGCTGAGAAAAAAGCTGAAGAGCAAAAAGCACCGACTGCAGCGGTCGCAGGGCCATGACAGCTGTTTATGTAGTTGTCGCAACTACAGCGCCAACAGCAACACACATCACAGCACGGCAGCAACATCAGGAGCAGCAGCAGCAGCAACAACCCATCAGCAACATGGTTGCTCTCGCAGGCTAAACACGCGTTGAACTTGGCAAATCTTTGGGAACGACTACTCAAATACCCTTTGATTGGTTCTTCTAACCATAGCCAAAAAAAATTAATATTTGCTACTTAAACGATATAACTGTATCAATTTTTTTGTTTATTAACAAATTTATATGCTTTACAAAAATAATATATTTTTTAACCAACTGATACCTTTTTCAATATAAACAAATATTAATGTCTAAAATAAAGCTTTTCATGTGAAATGTTATATTACTAAATCTTTAAATAAGATTCCTTTTTCAAAAAAGGCTTAAAAAATATTTAACTTTAAAAATTTACAAAAATATTAGTTTTATCGTAGCATAAAATACCTAAAATTCTAAATTTATGTACTACAAGTTCAAATGGTATATAAAAAACTAAAACATCCTCATTGAATTATTTTTTAACTTAGAAATCGCATTAGAAATAGCAACAAATATGACACCATATGCGCACCAGACACCTTAATTATATTTATGTTACAATAAAATGCAAAATAAGAACATATAGGCCTTTGTGGACCCACTATGCCCCGAATACTACCGCGTAGTCACGAAGGAATAAATATTTGCCATGTTTATTATTATTTTAGAGCAACAACGCGATGTGCGTCGGCGATTGGGTTGACTGGTGGAATGAGAGGAGCTGGCCACACACGCGCCGCCATATGCCCAGATTCCTACAGTCTGAGAATCTGAGAGTCTCGCAGTCTTTCAGTCTTTCAGTCTTAGAGTCTCAGAGTCTCATCTTCGCAGTCCTCGTTGCCTAGTCAATATTTCATTTGGCACTTGAACCAAATTCTTTTAGTTTGCTGCGAAGGTTGACGTCAACGTCGGCATCATCGCAGCGACGCTGCGACAGCGCAGTCCACCTTTAGTAATGGATTTTTGTGTAACATCGATTGCCGTCTGTTTTGTAATTTTGCTAATTTAACCCACAGCACAGGCAGCGTACACACGTATATATCTGATAACAAAACAACCATAAAGAAAAAAAAACGCTAAGTATAAAACACAAAAGATTAGACTCAATTTCAACTATTTTTCGTTGACAATGCAGTCTGCCCATTTCATAGTCGAATTTTTCGTTAACAAAGTAGGCAAATAATGAAAATTTAGCATACTGAAAAACAAGTGCAGTTAAATGCAAAACATGATACAAAATCATAGAACGAAAATATTTAGCAATTTGCTAAAACTAAATGCATACCCAACGGGACTCCATATTTTTTTGCTGAGCTTTTACCTTGGGGAACTCGGCGCGAAAATTCTTTAATTGATCATAACTTTTTGGTTGGTCTGAAAAAATATACCACTATATATAATATGTGTGTGCTTTGGGCATTTATTGTTTTAGGTATTATGTGTATAGAAGTATTGTAGTTTATTTACGTTCCAGGTATTTTATTTGTATTTTTTATATACTTTTCTCTTAAGTCTTTTATTGATGTGTTATAAAAAGTATTTGCTTCAAGCTGATTTGTGTGAATTTTCAATAAAAACTTGTATATAAAAATGTTACCAATACAAAAAAACATTAAATAACAAATTAAAATGAAAGCAAAACCTTTTCTCTGCCTAAACAAATCATTGAAGAATAACTTATTTTTATATTTTTCTGCTAATTGGCATATCCGTTGCATATAATTGTTTTTCGATTCCTGAAACATTTACTTTAAGATATGTACGCATAACCGCAATGAGGTCATATAGCCGACAGCTCCCATGACAATGTGCAGATACACACAACATACCTATATAAATGAGATTTTTCACTTTACATCTTTGGCTTTGTTGTGGCCCAAATTTCTGCAGTGGCCGCAACGTAAAAAAAAATGACAAAAATGAACACAAAAGATAAGAAAAATACCACCGAAACCGCAGTAAATTGGTTAAGATATTTATAAAAGATCTATTCTCTACAGACCAGCAGTTGAAATTCATCATTATTAATAAAAAAATATAAATATAATCAAATAAATGACTGCCAACGACAAGGAGAAGTACAGTACAGTACAGTACGTTTTTCGCTCGCTTTTATTTTTTGTGGAAATGGCCATGTAGGTTTTGCATTTTTACAACATTTTGGATTTTGCTCCTTTCCCGCTTTGCTTTTTTATTTTATCATTTTTGGTCAGTTTTTTTTTGGCCTTTTCTGCTGTAATGAAAGCGATTACAAGCCGACAGCAAAGCAGGCGATAATCAGGGGGAGGGAGAGCGGAGGGAGTGTTGGGGAAAAGCCATTTCCTTTGCTTTTCCACTTCCCCCACCCCTTTGTAAAGTTGTCCGACAAATTTATGACATTTATTGAAATCGTTTTTCTTTTGGCTTTTCCCCCGCCAGAAAAACCCATTCCCAATTCCCATTTCCATTCCCCGAATTTTCTGTTCTTTTTCCGTTCTGATTAGTTGTATGCCATTGCATTTTCCACCCCC